>NC_091099.1:11327500-11628017 GCF_024713975.1 Paralichthys olivaceus | reverse complement strand
CATATTAGGGATTAATTGGAATAACTCCGCGCTGCTTGCTCGAAACGTGCTGAAATTCGGTGTGGTTGTGTGGCAGGCCACCCTTTATTAATCATGAAATGCACAAGTCTCTAGGACTTTCAGAAGAAAAGTTATTCAAATATATCTTGAACTTTTTTTTATAGATTTGGTGGTTTCACCATTTCCAAAGGTCGTAGAAGCTCGGGGATGGTCCCAATGGATCGGGCAGAGCCACATTAGTTGAGATGGAACCAACTTCCAAGTCTCTATGACCTTCAGAAAAAAAGTTATTGAACAATATCTTGAACTCCTATAGGTTTTCATCCCTAACCCTAACCCTAATCACAACCAAAAAATCAAACACTAATCACAACCCTAACCCTACCCCTTCCAAAGGTCGTAGAAGCTCGGGGGTGGTACCAATGGATCGGGCATAGCCACATTAGTGGAGATGGAACCAACTTCCAAGTCTCTATGACCTACAGAAAAAAAGTTATTGAAGAATATCTTGAGCTCCAATGGGTATTCATCCCTAACCCTAACCCTAATAGCAACCCTAACCCTAACCCTAATCACAACCCTAACCCTAATTGCAACCCTAACCCTAACCCTAACCCTAATTGCAACCCTAACCCATATTAGGGATTAATTGGAATAACTCCGCGCTGCTTGCTCGAAACGTGCTGAAATTCGGTGTGGTTGTGTGGCAGGCCACCCTTTATTAATCATGAAATGCACAAGTCTCTAGGACTTTCAGAAGAAAAGTTATTCAAAAATATCTTGAACTTTTTTTTATAGATTTGGTGGTTTCACCATTTCCAAAGGTCGTAGAAGCTCGGGGATGGTCCCAATGGATCGGGCAGAGCCACATTAGTTGAGATGGAACCAACTTCCAAGTCTCTATGACCTTCAGAAAAAAGTTATTGAACAATATCTTGAACTCCTATAGGTTTTCATCCCTAACCCTAACCCTAATCACAACCAAAAAATCAAACACTAATCACAACCCTAACCCTACCCCTTCCAAAGGTCGTAGAAGCTCGGGGGTGGTACCAATGGATCGGGCATAGCCACATTAGTGGAGATGGAACCAACTTCCGAGTCTCTATGACCTACAGAAAAAAAGTTATTGAAGAATATCTTGAGCTCCAATGGGTATTCATCCCTAACCCTAACCCTAATAGCAACCCTAACCCTAACCCTAATCACAACCCTAACCCTAATTGCAACCCTAACCCTAACCCTAACCCTAATTGCAACCCTAACCCATATTAGGGATTAATTGGAATCACTCCGCGCTGCTTGCTCGAAACGTGCTGAAATTCGGTGTGGTTGTGTGGCAGGCCACCCTTTATTAATCATGAAATGCACAAGTCTCTAGGACTTTCAGAAGAAAAGTTATTCAAATATATCTTGAACTTTTTTTTTATAGATTTGGTGGTTTCACCATTTCCAAAGGTCGTAGAAGCTCAGGGATGGTCCCAATGGATCGGGCAGAGCCACATTAGTTGAGATGGAACCAACTTCCAAGTCTCTATGACCTTCAGAAAAAAAGTTATTGAACAATATCTTGAACTCCTATAGGTTTTCATCCCTAACCCTAACCCTAATCACAACCAAAAAATCAAACACTAATCACAACCCTAACCCTACCCCTTCCAAAGGTCGTAGAAGCTCGGGGGTGGTACCAATGGATCGGGCATAGCCACATTAGTGGAGATGGAACCAACTTCCAAGTCTCTATGACCTACAGAAAAAAAGTTATTGAAGAATATCTTGAGCTCCAATGGGTATTCATCCCTAACCCTAACCCTAATAGCAACCCTAACCCTAACCCTAATCACAACCCTAACCCTAACCCTAATTGCAACCCTAACCCATATTAGGGATTAATTGGAATAACTCCGCGCTGCTTGCTCGAAACGTGCTGAAATTCGGTGTGGTTGTGTGGCAGGCCACCCTTTATTAATCATGAAATGCCCAAGTCTCTAGGACTTTCAGAAGAAAAGTTATTCAAATATATCTTGAACTTTTTTTTATAGATTTGGTGGTTTCACCATTTCCAAAGGTCGTAGAAGCTCGGGGATGGTCCCAATGGATCGGGCAGAGCCACATTAGTTGAGATGGAACCAACTTCCAAGTCTCTATGACCTTCAGAAAAAAAGTTATTGAACAATATCTTGAACTCCTATAGGTTTTCATCCCTAACCCTAACCCTAATCACAACCAAAAAATCAAACACTAATCACAACCCTAACCCTACCCCTTCCAAAGGTCGTAGAAGCTCGGGGGTGGTACCAATGGATCGGGCATAGCCACATTAGTGGAGATGGAACCAACTTCCAAGTCTCTATTACCTACAGAAAAAAAGTTATTGAAGAATATCTTGAGCTCCAATGGGTATTCATCCCTAACCCTAACCCTAATAGCAACCCTAACCCTAACCCTAATCACAACCCTAACCCTAACCCTAATTGCAACCCTAACCCATATTAGGGATTAATTGGAATAACTCCGCGCTGCTTGCTCGAAACGTGCTGAAATTCGGTGTGGTTGTGTGGCAGGCCACCCTTTATTAATCATGAAATGCACAAGTCTCTAGGACTTTCAGAAGAAAAGTTATTCAAATATATCTTGAACTTTTTTTTATAGATTTGGTGGTTTCACCATTTCCAAAGGTCGTAGAAGCTCGGGGATGGTCCCAATGGATCGGGCAGAGCCACATTAGTTGAGATGGAACCAACTTCCAAGTCTCTATGACCTTCAGAAAAAAAGTTATTGAACAATATCTTGAACTCCTATAGGTTTTCATCCCTAACCCTAACCCTAATCACAACCAAAAAATCAAACACTAATCACAACCCTAACCCTACCCCTTCCAAAGGTCGTAGAAGCTCGGGGGTGGTACCAATGGATCGGGCATAGCCACATTAGTGGAGATGGAACCAACTTCCAAGTCTCTATGACCTACAGAAAAAAAGTTATTGAAGAATATCTTGAGCTCCAATGGGTATTCATCCCTAACCCTAACCCTAATAGCAACCCTAACCCTAATTGCAACCCTAACCCTAACCCTAACCCTAATTGCAACCCTAACCCATATTAGGGATTAATTGGAATAACTCTGCGCTGCTTGCTCGAAACGTGCTGAAATTCAGTGTGGTTGTGTGGCAGGCCACCCTTTATTAATCATGAAATGCACAAGTCTCTAGGACTTTCAGAAGAAAAGTTATTCAAATATATCTTGAACTTTTTTTTTATAGATTTGGTGGTTTCACCATTTCCAAAGGTCGTAGAAGCTCGGGGATGGTCCCAATGGATCGGGCAGAGCAACATTAGTGGAGATGGAACCAACTTCCAAGTCTCTATGACCTTCAGAAAAAAAGTTATTGAACAATATCTTGAACTCCTATGGATTTTCATCCCTAACCCTAACCCTAATCACAACCAAAAAATCAAACACTAATCACAACCCTAACCCTACCCCTTCCAAAGGTCGTAGAAGCTCGGGGGTGGTACCAATGGATCGGGCATAGCCACATTAGTGGAGATGGAACCAACTTCCAAGTCTCTATGACCTACAGAAAAAAAGTTATTGAAGAATATCTTGAGCTCCAATGGGTATTCATCCCTAACCCTAACCCTAATAGCAACCCTAACCCTAACCCTAATCACAACCCTAACACTAATTGCAACCCTAACCCTAACCCTAACCCTAATTGCAACCCTAACCCATATTAGGGATTAATTGGAATAACTCTGCGCTGCTTGCTCGAAACGTGCTGAAATTCGGTGTGGTTGTGTGGCAGGCCACCCTTTATTAATCATGAAATGCACAAGTCTCTAGGACTTTCAGAAGAAAAGTTATTCAAATATATCTTGAACTTTTTTTTTATAGATTTGGTGGTTTCACCATTTCCAAAGGTCGTAGAAGCTCGGGGATGGTCCCAATGGATCGGGCAGAGCCACATTAGTTGAGATGGAACCAACTTCCAAGTCTCTATGACCTTCAGAAAAAAAGTTATTGAACAATATCTTGAACTCCTATAGGTTTTCATCCCTAACCCTAACCCTAATCACAACCAAAAAATCAAACACTAATCACAACCCTAACCCTACCCCTTCCAAAGGTCGTAGAAGCTCGGGGGTGGTACCAATGGATCGGGCATAGCCACATTAGTGGAGATGGAACCAACTTCCAAGTCTCTATGACCTACAGAAAAAAAGTTATTGAAGAATATCTTGAGCTCCAATGGGTATTCATCCCTAACCCTAACCCTAATAGCAACCCTAACCCTAACCCTAATCACAACCCTAACACTAATTGCAACCCTAACCCTAACCCTAACCCTAATTGCAACCCTAACCCATATTAGGGATTAATTGGAATAACTCTGCGCTGCTTGCTCGAAACGTGCTGAAATTCGGTGTGGTTGTGTGGCAGGCCACCCTTTATTAATCATGAAATGCACAAGTCTCTAGGACTTTCAGAAGAAAAGTTATTCAAATATATCTTGAACTTTTTTTTTATAGATTTGGTGGTTTCACCATTTCCAAAGGTCGTAGAAGCTCGGGGATGGTCCCAATGGATCGGGCAGAGCCACATTAGTTGAGATGGAACCAACTTCCAAGTCTCTATGACCTTCAGAAAAAAAGTTATTGAACAATATCTTGAACTCCTATAGGTTTTCATCCCTAACCCTAACCCTAATCACAACCAAAAAATCAAACACTAATCACAACCCTAACCCTACCCCTTCCAAAGGTCGTAGAAGCTCGGGGGTGGTACCAATGGATCGGGCATAGCCACATTAGTGGAGATGGAACCAACTTCCAAGTCTCTATGACCTACAGAAAAAAAGTTATTGAAGAATATCTTGAGCTCCAATGGGTATTCATCCCTAACCCTAACCCTAATAGCAACCCTAACCCTAACCCTAATCACAACCCTAACACTAATCACAACCCTAACCCTACCCCTTCCAAAGGTCGTAGAAGCTCGGGGGTGGTACCAATGGATCGGGCATAGCCACATTAGTGGAGATGGAACCAACTTCCAAGTCTCTATGACCTACAGAAAAAAAGTTATTGAAGAATATCTTGAGCTCCAATGGGTATTCATCCCTAACCCTAACCCTAATAGCAACCCTAACCCTAACCCTAATCACAACCCTAACACTAATTGCAACCCTAACCCTAACCCTAACCCTAATTGCAACCCTAACCCATATTAGGGATTAATTGGAATAACTCTGCGCTGCTTGCTCGAAACGTGCTGAAATTCGGTGTGGTTGTGTGGCAGGCCACCCTTTATTAATCATGAAATGCACAAGTCTCTAGGACTTTCAGAAGAAAAGTTATTCAAATATATCTTGAACTTTTTTTTTATAGATTTGGTGGTTTCACCATTTCCAAAGGTCGTAGAAGCTCGGGGATGGTCCCAATGGATCGGGCAGAGCCACATTAGTTGAGATGGAACCAACTTCCAAGTCTCTATGACCTTCAGAAAAAAAGTTATTGAACAATATCTTGAACTCCTATAGGTTTTCATCCCTAACCCTAACCCTAATCACAACCAAAAAATCAAACACTAATCACAACCCTAACCCTACCCCTTCCAAAGG
This sequence comes from Paralichthys olivaceus, assembly GCF_024713975.1. Taxonomy (NCBI): domain Eukaryota; kingdom Metazoa; phylum Chordata; class Actinopteri; order Pleuronectiformes; family Paralichthyidae; genus Paralichthys; species Paralichthys olivaceus. Next base: position 11,622,393 of record NC_091099.1, on the reverse strand, counting down.
TCGTAGAAGCTCGGGGGTGGTACCAATGGATCGGGCATAGCCACATTAGTGGAGATGGAACCAACTTCCAAGTCTCTATGACCTACAGAAAAAAAGTTATTGAAGAATATCTTGAGCTCCAATGGGTATTCATCCCTAACCCTAACCCTAATAGCAACCCTAACCCTAACCCTAATCACAACCCTAACACTAATTGCAACCCTAACCCTAACCCTAACCCTAATTGCAACCCTAACCCATATTAGGGATTAATTGGAATAACTCTGCGCTGCTTGCTCGAAACGTGCTGAAATTCGGTGTGGTTGTGTGGCAGGCCACCCTTTATTAATCATGAAATGCACAAGTCTCTAGGACTTTCAGAAGAAAAGTTATTCAAATATATCTTGAACTTTTTTTTTATAGATTTGGTGGTTTCACCATTTCCAAAGGTCGTAGAAGCTCGGGGATGGTCCCAATGGATCGGGCAGAGCCACATTAGTTGAGATGGAACCAACTTCCAAGTCTCTATGACCTTCAGAAAAAAAGTTATTGAACAATATCTTGAACTCCTATAGGTTTTCATCCCTAACCCTAACCCTAATCACAACCAAAAAATCAAACACTAATCACAACCCTAACCCTACCCCTTCCAAAGGTCGTAGAAGCTCGGGGGTGGTACCAATGGATCGGGCATAGCCACATTAGTGGAGATGGAACCAACTTCCAAGTCTCTATGACCTACAGAAAAAAAGTTATTGAAGAATATCTTGAGCTCCAATGGGTATTCATCCCTAACCCTAACCCTAATAGCAACCCTAACCCTAACCCTAATCACAACCCTAACCCTAACCCTAATTGCAACCCTAACCCTAACCCTAACCCTAATTGCAACCCTAACCCATATTAGGGATTAATTGGAATAACTCTGCGCTGCTTGCTCGAAACGTGCTGAAATTCGGTGTGGTTGTGTGGCAGGCCACCCTTTATTAATCATGAAATGCACAAGTCTCTAGGACTTTCAGAAGAAAAGTTATTCAAATATATCTTGAACTTTTTTTTTATAGATTTGGTGGTTTCACCATTTCCAAAGGTCGTAGAAGCTCAGGGATGGTCCCAATGGATCGGGCAGAGCCACATTAGTTGAGATGGAACCAACTTCCAAGTCTCTATGACCTTCAGAAAAAAAGTTATTGAACAATATCTTGAACTCCTATAGGTTTTCATCCCTAACCCTAACCCTAATCACAACCAAAAAATCAAACACTAATCACAACCCTAACCCTACCCCTTCCAAAGGTCGTAGAAGCTCGGGGGTGGTACCAATGGATCGGGCATAGCCACATTAGTGGAGATGGAACCAACTTCCAAGTCTCTATGACCTACAGAAAAAAAGTTATTGAAGAATATCTTGAGCTCCAATGGGTATTCATCCCTAACCCTAACCCTAATAGCAACCCTAACCCTAACCCTAATCACAACCCTAACCCTAATTGCAACCCTAACCCTAACCCTAACCCTAATTGCAACCCTAACCCATATTAGGGATTAATTGGAATAACTCCGCGCTGCTTGCTCGAAACGTGCTGAAATTCGGTGTGGTTGTGTGGCAGGCCACCCTTTATTAATCATGAAATGCACAAGTCTCTAGGACTTTCAGAAGAAAAGTTATTCAAAAATATCTTGAACTTTTTTTTATAGATTTGGTGGTTTCACCATTTCCAAAGGTCGTAGAAGTTCGGGGATGGTCCCAATGGATCGGGCAGAGCCACATTAGTTGAGATGGAACCAACTTCCAAGTCTCTATGACCTTCAGAAAAAAGTTATTGAACAATATCTTGAACTCCTATAGGTTTTCATCCCTAACCCTAACCCTAATCACAACCAAAAAATCAAACACTAATCACAACCCTAACCCTACCCCTTCCAAAGGTCGTAGAAGCTCGGGGGTGGTACCAATGGATCGGGCATAGCCACATTAGTGGAGATGGAACCAACTTCCAAGTCTCTATGACCTACAGAAAAAAAGTTATTGAAGAATATCTTGAGCTCCAATGGGTATTCATCCCTAACCCTAACCCTAATAGCAACCCTAACCCTAACCCTAATCACAACCCTAACCCTAATTGCAACCCTAACCCTAACCCTAACCCTAATTGCAACCCTAACCCATATTAGGGATTAATTGGAATAACTCTGCGCTGCTTGCTCGAAACGTGCTGAAATTCAGTGTGGTTGTGTGGCAGGCCACCCTTTATTAATCATGAAATGCACAAGTCTCTAGGACTTTCAGAAGAAAAGTTATTCAAATATATCTTGAACTTTTTTTTTATAGATTTGGTGGTTTCACCATTTCCAAAGGTCGTAGAAGCTCGGGGATGGTCCCAATGGATCGGGCAGAGCCACATTAGTTGAGATGGAACCAACTTCCAAGTCTCTATGACCTTCAGAAAAAAAGTTATTGAACAATATCTTGAACTCCTATAGGTTTTCATCCCTAACCCTAACCCTAATCACAACCAAAAAATCAAACACTAATCACAACCCTAACCCTACCCCTTCCAAAGGTCGTAGAAGCTCGGGGGTGGTACCAATGGATCGGGCATAGTCACATTAGTGGAGATGGAACCAACTTCCAAGTCTCTATGACCTACAGAAAAAACGTTATTGAAGAATATCTTGAGCTCCAATGGGTATTCATCCCTAACCCTAACCCTAATAGCAACCCTAACCCTAACCCTAATCACAACCCTAACCCTAACCCTAATTGCAACCCTAACCCTAACCCTAACCCTAATTGCAACCCTAACCCATATTAGGGATTAATTGGAATCACTCCGCGCTGCTTGCTCGAAACGTGCTGAAATTCGGTGTGGTTGTGTGGCAGGTCACCCTTTATTAATCATGAAATGCACAAGTCTCTAGGACTTTCAGAAGAAAAGTTATTCAAAAATATCTTGTACCTTTTTTTATAGGTTTGGTGGTTTCACCATTTCCGAAGGTCGTAGAAGCTCGGGGATGGTCCCAATGGATCGGGCAGAGCAACATTAGTGGAGATGGAACCAACTTCCAAGTCTCTATGACCTTCAGAAAAAAAGTTATTGAACAATATCTTGAACTCCTATGGATTTTCATCCCTAACCCTAACCCTAATCACAACCAAAAAATCAAACACTAATCACAACCCTAACCCTACCCCTTCCAAAGGTCGTAGAAGCTCGGGGGTGGTACCAATGGATCGGGCATAGCCACATTAGTGGAGATGGAACCAACTTCCAAGTCTCTATGACCTACAGAAAAAAAGTTATTGAAGAATATCTTGAGCTCCAATGGGTATTCATCCCTAACCCTAACCCTAATAGCAACCCTAACCCTAACCCTAATCACAACCCTAACACTAATTGCAACCCTAACCCTAACCCTAACCCTAATTGCAACCCTAACCCATATTAGGGATTAATTGGAATAACTCTGCGCTGCTTGCTCGAAACGTGCTGAAATTCGGTGTGGTTGTGTGGCAGGCCACCCTTTATTAATCATGAAATGCACAAGTCTCTAGGACTTTCAGAAGAAAAGTTATTCAAATATATCTTGAACTTTTTTTTTATAGATTTGGTGGTTTCACCATTTCCAAAGGTCGTAGAAGCTCGGGGATGGTCCCAATGGATCGGGCAGAGCCACATTAGTTGAGATGGAACCAACTTCCAAGTCTCTATGACCTTCAGAAAAAAAGTTATTGAACAATATCTTGAACTCCTATAGGTTTTCATCCCTAACCCTAACCCTAATCACAACCAAAAAATCAAACACTAATCACAACCCTAACCCTACCCCTTCCAAAGGTCGTAGAAGCTCGGGGGTGGTACCAATGGATCGGGCATAGCCACATTAGTGGAGATGGAACCAACTTCCAAGTCTCTATGACCTACAGAAAAAAAGTTATTGAAGAATATCTTGAGCTCCAATGGGTATTCATCCCTAACCCTAACCCTAATAGCAACCCTAACCCTAACCCTAATCACAACCCTAACCCTAACCCTAATTGCAACCCTAACCCTAACCCTAACCCTAATTGCAACCCTAACCCATATTAGGGATTAATTGGAATAACTCTGCGCTGCTTGCTCGAAACGTGCTGAAATTCGGTGTGGTTGTGTGGCAGGCCACCCTTTATTAATCATGAAATGCACAAGTCTCTAGGACTTTCAGAAGAAATGTTATTCAAATATATCTTGAACTTTTTTTTTATAGATTTGGTGGTTTCACCATTTCCAAAGGTCGTAGAAGCTCAGGGATGGTCCCAATGGATCGGGCAGAGCCACATTAGTTGAGATGGAACCAACTTCCAAGTCTCTATGACCTTCAGAAAAAAAGTTATTGAACAATATCTTGAACTCCTATAGGTTTTCATCCCTAACCCTAACCCTAATCACAACCAAAAAATCAAACACTAATCACAACCCTAACCCTACCCCTTCCAAAGGTCGTAGAAGCTCGGGGGTGGTACCAATGGATCGGGCATAGTCACATTAGTGGAGATGGAACCAACTTCCAAGTCTCTATGACCTACAGAAAAAACGTTATTGAAGAATATCTTGAGCTCCAATGGGTATTCATCCCTAACCCTAACCCTAATAGCAACCCTAACCCTAACCCTAATCACAACCCTAACCCTAACCCTAATTGCAACCCTAACCCTAACCCTAACCCTAATTGCAACCCTAACCCATATTAGGGATTAATTGGAATCACTCCGCGCTGCTTGCTCGAAACGTGCTGAAATTCGGTGTGGTTGTGTGGCAGGTCACCCTTTATTAATCATGAAATGCACAAGTCTCTAGGACTTTCAGAAGAAAAGTTATTCAAAAATATCTTGTACCTTTTTTTATAGGTTTGGTGGTTTCACCATTTCCGAAGGTCGTAGAAGCTCGGGGATGGTCCCAATGGATCGGGCAGAGCAACATTAGTGGAGATGGAACCAACTTCCAAGTCTCTATGACCTTCAGAAAAAAAGTTATTGAACAATATCTTGAACTCCTATGGATTTTCATCCCTAACCCTAACCCTAATCACAACCAAAAAATCAAACACTAATCACAACCCTAACCCTACCCCTTCCAAAGGTCGTAGAAGCTCGGGGGTGGTACCAATGGATCGGGCATAGCCACATTAGTGGAGATGGAACCAACTTCCAAGTCTCTATGACCTACAGAAAAAAAGTTATTGAAGAATATCTTGAGCTCCAATGGGTATTCATCCCTAACCCTAACCCTAATAGCAACCCTAACCCTAACCCTAATCACAACCCTAACACTAATTGCAACCCTAACCCTAACCCTAACCCTAATTGCAACCCTAACCCATATTAGGGATTAATTGGAATAACTCTGCGCTGCTTGCTCGAAACGTGCTGAAATTCGGTGTGGTTGTGTGGCAGGCCACCCTTTATTAATCATGAAATGCACAAGTCTCTAGGACTTTCAGAAGAAAAGTTATTCAAATATATCTTGAACTTTTTTTTTATAGATTTGGTGGTTTCACCATTTCCAAAGGTCGTAGAAGCTCGGGGATGGTCCCAATGGATCGGGCAGAGCCACATTAGTTGAGATGGAACCAACTTCCAAGTCTCTATGACCTTCAGAAAAAAAGTTATTGAACAATATCTTGAACTCCTATAGGTTTTCATCCCTAACCCTAACCCTAATCACAACCAAAAAATCAAACACTAATCACAACCCTAACCCTACCCCTTCCAAAGGTCGTAGAAGCTCGGGGGTGGTACCAATGGATCGGGCATAGCCACATTAGTGGAGATGGAACCAACTTCCAAGTCTCTATGACCTACAGAAAAAAAGTTATTGAAGAATATCTTGAGCTCCAATGGGTATTCATCCCTAACCCTAACCCTAATAGCAACCCTAACCCTAACCCTAATCACAACCCTAACCCTAACCCTAATTGCAACCCTAACCCTAACCCTAACCCTAATTGCAACCCTAACCCATATTAGGGATTAATTGGAATAACTCTGCGCTGCTTGCTCGAAACGTGCTGAAATTCGGTGTGGTTGTGTGGCAGGCCACCCTTTATTAATCATGAAATGCACAAGTCTCTAGGACTTTCAGAAGAAATGTTATTCAAATATATCTTGAACTTTTTTTTTATAGATTTGGTGGTTTCACCATTTCCAAAGGTCGTAGAAGCTCAGGGATGGTCCCAATGGATCGGGCAGAGCCACATTAGTTGAGATGGAACCAACTTCCAAGTCTCTATGACCTTCAGAAAAAAAGTTATTGAACAATATCTTGAACTCCTATAGGTTTTCATCCCTAACCCTAACCCTAATCACAACCAAAAAATCAAACACTAATCACAACCCTAACCCTACCCCTTCCAAAGGTCGTAGAAGCTCGGGGGTGGTACCAATGGATCGGGCATAGCCACATTAGTGGAGATGGAACCAACTTCCAAGTCTCTATGACCTACAGAAAAAAAGTTATTGAAGAATATCTTGAGCTCCAATGGGTATTCATCCCTAACCCTAACCCTAATAGCAACCCTAACCCTAACCCTAATCACAACCCTAACCCTAACCCTAACCCTAATTGCAACCCTAACCCATATTAGGGATTAATTGGAATCACTCCGCGCTGCTTGCTCGAAACGTGCTGAAATTCGGTGTGGTTGTGTGGCAGGCCACCCTTTATTAATCATGAAATGCACAAGTCTCTAGGACTTTCAGAAGAAAAGTTATTCAAAAATATCTTGTACCTTTTTTTATAGATTTGGTGGTTTCACCATTTCCGAAGGTCGTAGAAGCTCGGGGATGGTCCCAATGGATCGGGCAGAGCAACATTAGTGGAGATGGAACCAACTTCCAAGTCTCTATGACCTTCAGAAAAAAAGTTATTGAACAATATCTTGAACTCCTATGGATTTTCATCCCTAACCCTAACCCTAATCACAACCAAAAAATCAAACACTAATCACAACCCTAACCCTACCCCTTCCAAAGGTCGTAGAAGCTCGGGGGTGGTACCAATGGATCGGGCATAGCCACATTAGTGGAGATGGAACCAACTTCCAAGTCTCTATGACCTACAGAAAAAAAGTTATTGAAGAATATCTTGAGCTCCAATGGGTATTCATCCCTAACCCTAACACTAACCCTAATCACAACCCTAACCCTAACCCTAACCCTAATCACAACCCTAACCCTAATTGCAACCCTAACCCTAACCCTAACCCTAATTGCAACCCTCACCCATATTAGGGATTAATTGGAATAACTCTGCGCTGCTTGCTCGAAACGTGCTGAAATTCGGTGTGGTTGTGTGGCAGGCCACCCTTTATTAATCATGAAATGCACAAGTCTCTAGGACTTTCAGAAGAAAAGTTATTCAAATATATCTTGAAGTTTTTTTTTATAGATTTGGTGGTTTCACCATTTCCAAAGGTCGTAGAAGCTCGGGGATGGTCCCAATGGATCGGGCAGAGCCACATTAGTTGAGATGGAACCAACTTCCAAGTCTCTATGACCTTCAGAAAAAAAGTTATTGAACAATATCTTGAACTCCTATAGGTTTTCATCCCTAACCCTAACCCTAATCACAACCAAAAAATCAAACACTAATCACAACCCTAACCCTACCCCTTCCAAAGGTCGTAGAAGCTCGGGGGTGGTACCAATGGATCGGGCATAGCCACATTAGTGGAGATGGAACCAACTTCCAAGTCTCTATGACCTACAGAAAAAAAGTTATTGAAGAATATCTTGAGCTCCAATGGGTATTCATCCCTAACCCTAACCCTAATAGCAACCCTAACCCTAACCCTAATCACAACCCTAACCCTAACCCTAATTGCAACCCTAACCCTAACCCTAACCCTAATTGCAACCCTAACCCATATTAGGGATTAATTGGAATAACTCTGCGCTGCTTGCTCGAAACGTGCTGAAATTCGGTGTGGTTGTGTGGCAGGCCACCCTTTATTAATCATGAAATGCACAAGTCTCTAGGACTTTCAGAAGAAAAGTTATTCAAATATATCTTGAACTTTTTTTTTATAGATTTGGTGGTTTCACCATTTCCAAAGGTCGTAGAAGCTCAGGGATGGTCCCAATGGATCGGGCAGAGCCACATTAGTTGAGATGGAACCAACTTCCAAGTCTCTATGACCTTCAGAAAAAAAGTTATTGAACAATATCTTGAACTCCTATAGGTTTTCATCCCTAACCCTAACCCTAATCACAACCAAAAAATCAAACACTAATCACAACCCTAACCCTACCCCTTCCAAAGGTCGTAGAAGCTCGGGGGTGGTACCAATGGATCGGGCATAGCCACATTAGTGGAGATGGAACCAACTTCCAAGTCTCTATGACCTACAGAAAAAAAGTTATTGAAGAATATCTTGAGCTCCAATGGGTATTCATCCCTAACCCTAACCCTAATAGCAACCCTAACCCTAACCCTAATCACAACCCTAACCCTAACCCTAACCCTAATTGCAACCCTAACCCATATTAGGGATTAATTGGAATCACTCCGCGCTGCTTGCTCGAAACGTGCTGAAATTCGGTGTGGTTGTGTGGCAGGCCACCCTTTATTAATCATGAAATGCACAAGTCTCTAGGACTTTCAGAAGAAAAGTTATTCAAAAATATCTTGTACCTTTTTTTATAGATTTGGTGGTTTCACCATTTCCGAAGGTCGTAGAAGCTCGGGGATGGTCCCAATGGATCGGGCAGAGCAACATTAGTGGAGATGGAACCAACTTCCAAGTCTCTATGACCTTCAGAAAAAAAGTTATTGAACAATATCTTGAACTCCTATGGATTTTCATCCCTAACCCTAACCCTAATCACAACCAAAAAATCAAACACTAATCACAACCCTAACCCTACCCCTTCCAAAGGTCGTAGAAGCTTGGGGGTGGTACCAATGGATCGGGCATAGCCACATTAGTGGAGATGGAACCAACTTCCAAGTCTCTATGACCTACAGAAAAAAAGTTATTGAAGAATATCTTGAGCTCCAATGGGTATTCATCCCTAACCCTAACACTAACCCTAATCACAACCCTAACCCTAACCCTAACCCTAATCACAACCCTAACCCTAATTGCAACCCTAACCCTAACCCTAACCCTAATTGCAACCCTCACCCATATTAGGGATTAATTGGAATAACTCTGCGCTGCTTGCTCGAAACGTGCTGAAATTTGGTGTGGTTGTGTGGCAGGCCACCCTTTATTAATCATGAAATGCACAAGTCTCTAGGACTTTCAGAAGAAAAGTTATTCAAATATATCTTGAAGTTTTTTTTTATAGTTTTGGTGGTTTCACCATTTCCAAAGGTCGTAGAAGCTCGGGGATGGTCCCAATGGATCGGGCAGAGCCACATTAGTTGAGATGGAACCAACTTCCAAGTCTCTATGACCTTCAGAAAAAAAGTTATTGAACAATATCTTGAACTCCTATAGGTTTTCATCCCTAACCCTAACCCTAATCACAACCAAAAAATCAAACACTAATCACAACCCTAACCCTACCCCTTCCAAAGGTCGTAGAAGCTCGGGGGTGGTACCAATGGATCGGGCATAGCCACATTAGTGGAGATGGAACCAACTTCCAAGTCTCTATGACCTACAGAAAAAAAGTTATTGAAGAATATCTTGAGCTCCAATGGGTATTCATCCCTAACCCTAACCCTAATAGCAACCCTAACCCTAACCCTAATCACAACCCTAACCCTAATTGCAACCCTAACCCTAACCCTAACCCTAATTGCAACCCTAACCCATATTAGGGATTAATTGGAATAACTCTGCGCTGCTTGCTCGAAACGTGCTGAAATTCGGTGTGGTTGTGTGGCAGGCCACCCTTTATTAATCATGAAATGCACAAGTCTCTAGGACTTTCAGAAGAAAAGTTATTCAAATATATCTTGAACTTTTTTTTTTATAGATTTGGTGGTTTCACCATTTCCGAAGGTCGTAGAAGCTCAGGGATGGTCCCAATGGATCGGGCAGAGCCACATTAGTTGAGATGGAACCAACTTCCAAGTCTCTATGACCTTCAGAAAAAAAGTTATTGAACAATATCTTGAACTCCTATAGGTTTTCATCCCTAACCCTAACCCTAATCACAACCAAAAAATCAAACACTAATCACAACCCTAACCCTACCCCTTCCAAAGGTCGTAGAAGCTCGGGGGTGGTACCAATGGATCGGGCATAGCCACATTAGTGGAGATGGAACCAACTTCCAAGTCTCTATGACCTACAGAAAAAAAGTTATTGAAGAATATCTTGAGCTCCAATGGGTATTCATCCCTAACCCTAACCCTAATAGCAACCCTAACCCTAACCCTAATCACAACCCTAACCCTAACCCTAATTGCAACCCTAACCCTAACCCTAACCCTAATTGCAACCCTAACCCATATTAGGGATTAATTGGAATAACTCTGCGCTGCTTGCTCGAAACGTGCTGAAATTCGGTGTGGTTGTGTGGCAGGCCACCCTTTATTAATCATGAAATGCACAAGTCTCTAGGACTTTCAGAAGAAAAGTTATTCAAATATATCTTGAACTTTTTTTTTTATAGATTTGGTGGTTTCACCATTTCCGAAGGTCGTAGAAGCTCAGGGATGGTCCCAATGGATCGGGCAGAGCCACATTAGTTGAGATGGAACCAACTTCCAAGTCTCTATGACCTTCAGAAAAAAAGTTATTGAACAATATCTTGAACTCCTATAGGTTTTCATCCCTAACCCTAACCCTAATCACAACCAAAAAATCAAACACTAATCACAACCCTAACCCTACCCCTTCCAAAGGTCGTAGAAGCTCGGGGGTGGTACCAATGGATCGGGCATAGCCACATTAGTGGAGATGGAACCAACTTCCAAGTCTCTATGACCTACAGAAAAAAAGTTATTGAAGAATATCTTGAGCTCCAATGGGTATTCATCCCTAACCCTAACACTAATAGCAACCCTAACCCTAACCCTAATCACAACCCTAACCCTAATTGCAACCCTAACCCTAACCCTAACCCTAATTGCAACCCTAACCCATATTAGGGATTAATTGGAATAACTCTGCGCTGCTTGCTCGAAACGTGCTGAAATTCGGTGTGGTTGTGTGGCAGGCCACCCTTTATTAATCATGAAATGCACAAGTCTCTAGGACTTTCAGAAGAAAAGTTATTCAAATATATCTTGAACTTTTTTTTTATAGATTTGGTGGTTTCACCATTTCCAAAGGTCGTAGAAGCTCAGGGATGGTCCCAATGGATCGGGCAGAGCCACATTAGTTGAGATGGAACCAACTTCCAAGTCTCTATGACCTTCAGAAAAAAAGTTATTGAACAATATCTTGAACTCCTATAGGTTTTCATCCCTAACCCTAACCCTAATCACAACCAAAAAATCAAACACTAATCACAACCCTAACCCTACCCCTTCCAAAGGTCGTAGAAGCTCGGGGGTGGTACCAATGGATCGGGCATAGCCACATTAGTGGAGATGGAACCAACTTCCAAGTCTCTATGACCTACAGAAAAAAAGTTATTGAAGAATATCTTGAGCTCCAATGGGTATTCATCCCTAACCCTAACCCTAATAGCAACCCTAACCCTAACCCTAATCACAACCCTAACCCTAACCCTAATTGCAACCCTAACCCATATTAGGGATTAATTGGAATCACTCCGCGCTGCTTGCTCGAAACGTGCTGAAATTCGGTGTGGTTGTGTGGCAGGCCACCCTTTATTAATCATGAAATGCACAAGTCTCTAGGACTTTCAGAAGAAAAGTTATTCAAATATATCTTGTACCTTTTTTTATAGATTTGGTGGTTTCACCATTTCCAAAGGTCGTAGAAGCTCGGGGATGGTCCCAATGGATCGGGCAGAGCCACATTAGTTGAGATGGAACCAACTTCCAAGTCTCTATGACCTTCAGAAAAAAAGTTATTGAACAATATCTTGAACTCCTATAGGTTTTCATCCCTAACCCTAACCCTAATCACAACCAAAAAATCAAACACTAATCACAACCCTAACCCTACCCCTTCCAAAGGTCGTAGAAGCTCGGGGGTGGTACCAATGGATCGGGCATAGCCACATTAGTGGAGATGGAACCAACTTCCAAGTCTCTATGACCTACAGAAAAAAAGTTATTGAAGAATATCTTGAGCTCCAATGGGTATTCATCCCTAACCCTAACCCTAATAGCAACCCTAACCCTAACCCTAATCACAACCCTAACCCTAATTGCAACCCTAACCCTAACCCTAACCCTAATTGCAACCCTAACCCATATTAGGGATTAATTGGAATAACTCTGCGCTGCTTGCTCGAAACGTGCTGAAATTCGGTGTGGTTGTGTGGCAGGCCACCCTTTATTAATCATGAAATGCACAAGTCTCTAGGACTTTCAGAAGAAAAGTTATTCAAATATATCTTGAACTTTTTTTTTTATAGATTTGGTGGTTTCACCATTTCCGAAGGTCGTAGAACCTCAGGGATGGTCCCAATGGATCGGGCAGAGCCACATTAGTTGAGATGGAACCAACTTCCAAGTCTCTATGACCTTCAGAAAAAAAGTTATTGAACAATATCTTGAACTCCTATAGGTTTTCATCCCTAACCCTAACCCTAATCACAACCAAAAAATCAAACACTAATCACAACCCTAACCCTACCCCTTCCAAAGGTCGTAGAAGCTCGGGGGTGGTACCAATGGATCGGGCATAGCCACATTAGTGGAGATGGAACCAACTTCCAAGTCTCTATGACCTACAGAAAAAAAGTTATTGAAGAATATCTTGAGCTCCAATGGGTATTCATCCCTAACCCTAACCCTAATAGCAACCCTAACCCTAACCCTAATCACAACCCTAACCCTAACCCTAATTGCAACCCTAACCCTAACCCTAACCCTAATTGCAACCCTAACCCATATTAGGGATTAATTGGAATAACTCTGCGCTGCTTGCTCGAAACGTGCTGAAATTCGGTGTGATTGTGTGGCAGGCCACCCTTTATTAATCATGAAATGCACAAGTCTCTAGGACTTTCAGAAGAAAAGTTATTCAAAAATATCTTGAACTTTTTTTTATAGATTTGGTGGTTTCACCATTTCCGAAGGTCGTAGAAGCTCGGGGATGGTCCCAATGGATCGGGCAGAGCCACATTAGTTAAGATGGAACCAACTTCCAAGTCTCTATGACCTTCAGAAAAAAAGTTATTGAACAATATCTTGAACTCCTATAGGTTTTCATCCCTAACCCTAACCCTAATCACAACCAAAAAATCAAACACTAATCACAACCCTAACCCTACCCCTTCCAAAGGTCGTAGAAGCTCGGGGGTGGTACCAATGGATCGGGCATAGCCACATTAGTGGAGATGGAACCAACTTCCAAGTCTCTATGACCTACAGAAACAAAGTTATTGAAGAATATCTTGAGCTCCAATGGGTATTCATCCCTAACCCTAACCCTAATAGCAACCCTAACCCTAACCCTAATCACAACCCTAACCCTAACCCTAATTGCAACCCTAACCCTAACCCTAACCCTAATTGCAACCCTAACCCATATTAGGGATTAATTGGAATCACTCCGCGCTGCTTGCTCGAAACGTGCTGAAATTCGGTGTGGTTGTGTGGCAGGCCACCCTTTATTAATCATGAAATGCACAAGTCTCTAGGACTTTCAGAAGAAAAGTTATTCAAATATATCTTGAACTTTTTTTTATAGATTTGGTGGTTTCACCATTTCCAAAGGTCGTAGAAGCTCGGGGATGGTCCCAATGGATCGGGCAGAGCCACATTAGTTGGGATGGAACCAACTTCCAAGTCTCTATGACCTTCAGAAAAAAAGTTATTGAACAATATCTTGAACTCCTATAGGTTTTCATCCCTAACCCTAACCCTAATCACAACCAAAAAATCAAACACTAATCACAACCCTAACCCTACCCCTTCCAAAGGTCGTAGAAGCTCGGGGGTGGTACCAATGGATCGGGCATAGCCACATTAGTGGAGATGGAACCAACTTCCAAGTCTCTATGACCTACAGAAAAAAAGTTATTGAAGAATATCTTGAGCTCCAATGGGTATTCATCCCTAACCCTAACCCTAATCACAACCCTAACCCTAATTGCAACCCTAACCCTAACCCTAACCCTAATTGCAACCCTAACCCATATTAGGGATTAATTGGAATAACTCTGCGCTGCTTGCTCGAAACGTGCTGAAATTCGGTGTGGTTGTGTGGCAGGCCACCCTTTATTAATCATGAAATGCACAAGTCTCTAGGACTTTCAGAAGAAAAGTTATTCAAATATATCTTGAACTTTTTTTTTTATAGATTTGGTGGTTTCACCATTTCCGAAGGTCGTAGAAGCTCAGGGATGGTCCCAATGGATCGGGCAGAGCCACATTAGTTGAGATGGAACCAACTTCCAAGTCTCTATGACCTTCAGAAAAAAAGTTATTGAACAATATCTTGAACTCCTATAGGTTTTCATCCCTAACCCTAACCCTAATCACAACCAAAAAATCAAACACTAATCACAACCCTAACCCTACCCCTTCCAAAGGTCGTAGAAGCTCGGGGGTGGTACCAATGGATCGGGCATAGCCACATTAGTGGAGATGGAACCAACTTCCAAGTCTCTATGACCTACAGAAAAAAAGTTATTGAAGAATATCTTGAGCTCCAATGGGTATTCATCCCTAACCCTAACACTAATAGCAACCCTAACCCTAACCCTAATCACAACCCTAACCCTAATTGCAACCCTAACCCTAACCCTAACCCTAATTGCAACCCTAACCCATATTAGGGATTAATTGGAATAACTCTGCGCTGCTTGCTCGAAACGTGCTGAAATTCGGTGTGATTGTGTGGCAGGCCACCCTTTATTAATCATGAAATGCACAAGTCTCTAGGACTTTCAGAAGAAAAGTTATTCAAATATATCTTGAACTTTTTTTTTTATAGATTTGGTGGTTTCACCATTTCCGAAGGTCGTAGAAGCTCAGGGATGGTCCCAATGGATCGGGCAGAGCCACATTAGTTGAGATGGAACCAACTTCCAAGTCTCTATGACCTTCAGAAAAAAAGTTATTGAACAATATCTTGAACTCCTATAGGTTTTCATCCCTAACCCTAACCCTAATCACAACCAAAAAATCAAACACTAATCACAACCCTAACCCTACCCCTTCCAAAGGTCGTAGAAGCTCGGGGGTGGTACCAATGGATCGGGCATAGCCACATTAGTGGAGATGGAACCAACTTCCAAGTCTCTATGACCTACAGAAAAAAAGTTATTGAAGAATATCTTGAGCTCCAATGGGTATTCATCCCTAACCCTAACCCTAATAGCAACCCTAACCCTAACCCTAATCACAACCCTAACCCTAATTGCAACCCTAACCCTAACCCTAACCCTAATTGCAACCCTAACCCATATTAGGGATTAATTGGAATAACTCTGCGCTGCTTGCTCGAAACGTGCTGAAATTCGGTGTGATTGTGTGGCAGGCCACCCTTTATTAATCATGAAATGCACAAGTCTCTAGGACTTTCAGAAGAAAAGTTATTCAAATATATCTTGAACTTTTTTTTATAGATTTGGTGGTTTCACCATTTCCAAAGGTCGTAGAAGTTCGGGGATGGTCCCAATGGATCGGGCAGAGCCACATTAGTTGTGATGGAACCAACTTCCAAGTCTCTATGACCTTCAGAAAAAAAGTTATTGAACAATATCTTGAACTCCTATAGGTTTTCATCCCTAACCCTAACCCTAATCACAACCAAAAAATCAAACACTAATCACAACCCTAACCCTACCCCTTCCAAAGGTCGTAGAAGCTCGGGGGTGGTACCAATGGATCGGGCATAGCCACATTAGTGGAGATGGAACCAACTTCCAAGTCTCTATGACCTACAGAAAAAAAGTTATTGAAGAATATCTTGAGCTCCAATGGGTATTCATCCCTAACCCTAACCCTAATAGCAACCCTAACCCTAACCCTAATCACAACCCTAACCCTAACCCTAATTGCAACCCTAACCCTAACCCTAACCCTAATTGCAACCCTAACCCATATTAGGGATTAATTGGAATAACTCTGCGCTGCTTGCTCGAAACGTGCTGAAATTCGGTGTGGTTGTGTGGCAGGCCACCCTTTATTAATCATGAAATGCAGAAGTCTCTAGGACTTTCAGAAGAAAAGTTATTCAAATATATCTTGAACTTTTTTTTTATAGATTTGGTGGTTTCACCATTTCCAAAGGTCGTAGAAGCTCAGGGATGGTCCCAATGGATCGGGCAGAGCCACATTAGTTGAGATGGAACCAACTTCCAAGTCTCTATGACCTTCAGAAAAAAAGTTATTGAACAATATCTTGAACTCCTATAGGTTTTCATCCCTAACCCTAACCCTAATCACAACCAAAAAATCAAACACTAATCACAACCCTAACCCTACCCCTTCCAAAGGTCGTAGAAGCTCGGGGGTGGTACCAATGGATCGGGCATAGCCACATTAGTGGAGATGGAACCAACTTCCAAGTCTCTATGACCTACAGAAAAAAAGTTATTGAAGAATATCTTGAGCTCCAATGGGTATTCATCCCTAACCCTAACCCTAATAGCAACCCTAACCCTAACCCTAATCACAACCCTAACCCTAACCCTAACCCTAATTGCAACCCTAACCCATATTAGGGATTAATTGGAATCACTCCGCGCTGCTTGCTCGAAACGTGCTGAAATTCGGTGTGGTTGTGTGGCAGGCCACCCTTTATTAATCATGAAATGCACAAGTCTCTAGGACTTTCAGAAGAAAAGTTATTCAAATATATCTTGAACTTTTTTTTATAGATTTGGTGGTTTCACCATTTCCAAAGGTCGTAGAAGCTCGGGGATGGTCCCAATGGATCGGGCAGAGCCACATTAGTTGAGATGGAACCAACTTCCAAGTCTCTGTGACCTTCAGAAAAAAAGTTATTGAACAATATCTTGAACTCCTATAGGTTTTCATCCCTAACCCTAACCCTAATCACAACCAAAAAATCAAACACTAATCACAACCGTAACCCTACCCCTTCCAAAGGTCGTAGAAGCTCGGGGGTGGTACCAATGGATCGGGCATAGCCACATTAGTGGAGATGGAACCAACTTCCAAGTCTCTATGACCTACAGAAAAAAAGTTATTGAAGAATATCTTGAGCTCCAATGGGTATTCATCCCTAACCCTAACCCTAATAGCAACCCTAACCCTAATCACAACCCTAACCCTAACCCTAATAGCAACCCTAACCCTAACCCTAATCACAACCCTAACCCTAATTGCAACCCTAACCCTAACCCTAACCCTAATTGCAACCCTAACCCATATTAGGGATTAATCGGAATCACTCTGCGCTGCTTGCTCGAAACGTGCTGAAATTCGGTGTGGTTGTGTGGCAGGCCACCCTTTATTAATCATGAAATGCACAAGTCTCTAGGACTTTCAGAAGAAAAGTTATTCAAATATATCTTGAACTTTTTTTTATAGATTTGGTGGTTTCACCATTTCCAAAGGTCGTAGAAGCTCGGGGATGGTCCCAATGGATCGGGCAGAGCCACATTAGTTGAGATGGAACCAACTTCCAAGTCTCTATGACCTTCAGAAAAAAAGTTATTGAACAATATCTTGAACTCCTATAGGTTTTCATCCCTAACCCTAACCCTAATCACAACCAAAAAATCAAACACTAATCACAACCCTAACCCTACCCCTTCCAAAGGTCGTAGAAGCTCGGGGGTGGTACCAATGGATCGGGCATAGCCACATTAGTGGAGATGGAACCAACTTCCAAGTCTCTATGACCTACAGAAAAAAAGTTATTGAAGAATATCTTGAGCTCCAATGGGTATTCATCCCTAACCCTAACCCTAATAGCAACCCTAACCCTAACCCTAATCACAACCCTAACCCTAATTGCAACCCTAACCCTAACCCTAACCCTAATTGCAACCCTAACCCATATTAGGGATTAATTGGAATAACTCTGCGCTGCTTGCTCGAAACGTGCTGAAATTCGGTGTGGTTGTGTGGCAGGCCACCCTTTATTAATCATGAAATGCACAAGTCTCTAGGACTTTCAGAAGAAAAGTTATTCAAATATATCTTGAACTTTTTTTTTTATAGATTTGGTGGTTTCACCATTTCCGAAGGTCGTAGAAGCTCAGGGATGGTCCCAATGGATCGGGCAGAGCCACATTAGTTGAGATGGAACCAACTTCCAAGTCTCTATGACCTTCAGAAAAAAAGTTATTGAACAATATCTTGAACTCCTATAGGTTTTCATCCCTAACCCTAACCCTAATCACAACCAAAAAATCAAACACTAATCACAACCCTAACCCTACCCCTTCCAAAGGTCGTAGAAGCTCGGGGGTGGTACCAATGGATCGGGCATAGCCACATTAGTGGAGATGGAACCAACTTCCAAGTCTCTATGACCTACAGAAAAAAAGTTATTGAAGAATATCTTGAGCTCCAATGGGTATTCATCCCTAACCCTAACCCTAATAGCAACCCTAACCCTAACCCTAATCACAACCCTAACCCTAACCCTAATTGCAACCCTAACCCTAACCCTAACCCTAATTGCAACCCTAACCCATATTAGGGATTAATTGGAATAACTCTGCGCTGCTTGCTCGAAACGTGCTGAAATTCGGTGTGGTTGTGTGGCAGGCCACCCTTTATTAATCATGAAATGCACAAGTCTCTAGGACTTTCAGAAGAAAAGTTATTCAAATATATCTTGAACTTTTTTTTTATAGATTTGGTGGTTTCACCATTTCCAAAGGTCGTAGAAGCTCAGGGATGGTCCCAATGGATCGGGCAGAGCCACATTAGTTGAGATGGAACCAACTTCCAAGTCTCTATGACCTTCAGAAAAAAAGTTATTGAACAATATCTTGAACTCCTATAGGTTTTCATCCCTAACCCTAACCCTAATCACAACCAAAAAATCAAACACTAATCACAACCCTAACCCTACCCCTTCCAAAGGTCGTAGAAGCTCGGGGGTGGTACCAATGGATCGGGCATAGCCACATTAGTGGAGATGGAACCAACTTCCAAGTCTCTATGACCTACAGAAAAAAAGTTATTGAAGAATATCTTGAGCTCCAATGGGTATTCATCCCTAACCCTAACCCTAATAGCAACCCTAACCCTAACCCTAATCACAACCCTAACCCTAACCCTAACCCTAATTGCAACCCTAACCCATATTAGGGATTAATTGGAATCACTCCGCGCTGCTTGCTCGAAACGTGCTGAAATTCGGTGTGGTTGTGTGGCAGGCCACCCTTTATTAATCATGAAATGCACAAGTCTCTAGGACTTTCAGAAGAAAAGTTATTCAAATATATCTTGAACTTTTTTTTTATAGATTTGGTGGTTTCACCATTTCCGAAGGTCGTAGAAGCTCAGGGATGGTCCCAATGGATCGGGCAGAGCCACATTAGTTGAGATGGAACCAACTTCCAAGTCTCTATGACCTTCAGAAAAAAAGTTATTGAACAATATCTTGAACTCCTATAGGTTTTCATCCCTAACCCTAACCCTAATCACAACCAAAAAATCAAACACTAATCACAACCCTAACCCTACCCCTTCCAAAGGTCGTAGAAGCTCGGGGGTGGTACCAATGGATCGGGCATAGCCACATTAGTGGAGATGGAACCAACTTCCAAGTCTCTATGACCTACAGAAAAAAAGTTATTGAAGAATATCTTGAGCTCCAATGGGTATTCATCCCTAACCCTAACCCTAATAGCAACCCTAACCCTAACCCTAATCACAACCCTAACCCTAACCCTAATTGCAACCCTAACCCTAACCCTAACCCTAACCCTAACCCTAATTGCAACCCTAACCCATATTAGGGATTAATTGGAATAACTCTGCGCTGCTTGCTCGAAACGTGCTGAAATTCGGTGTGGTTGTGTGGCAGGCCACCCTTTATTAATCATGAAATGCACAAGTCTCTAGGACTTTCAGAAGAAAAGTTATTCAAATATATCTTGAACTTTTTTTTATAGATTTGGTGGTTTCACCATTTCCAAAGGTCGTAGAAGCTCGGGGATGGTCCCAATGGATCGGGCAGAGCCACATTAGTTGAGATGGAACCAACTTCCAAGTCTCTATGACCTTCAGAAAAAAAGTTATTGAACAATATCTTGAACTCCTATAGGTTTTCATCCCTAACCCTAACCCTAATCACAACCAAAAAATCAAACACTAATCACAACCCTAACCCTACCCCTTCCAAAGGTCGTAGAAGCTCGGGGGTGGTACCAATGGATCGGGCATAGCCACATTAGTGGAGATGGAACCAACTTCCAAGTCTCTATGACCTAACCCTAACCCTAACCCTAACCCAGAAAAAAAGTTATTGAAGAATATCTTGAGCTCCAATGGGTATTCATCCCTAACCCTAACCCTAATAGCAACCCTAACCCTAACCCTAATCACAACCCTAACCCTAACCCTAATTGC
This sequence comes from Paralichthys olivaceus, assembly GCF_024713975.1. Taxonomy (NCBI): domain Eukaryota; kingdom Metazoa; phylum Chordata; class Actinopteri; order Pleuronectiformes; family Paralichthyidae; genus Paralichthys; species Paralichthys olivaceus. The sequence goes on along the minus strand of NC_091099.1, from coordinate 11,601,826 downwards.
AACCCTAACCCTAACCCTAACCCTAATTGCAACCCTAACCCATATTAGGGATTAATTGGAATAACTCTGCGCTGCTTGCTCGAAACGTGCTGAAATTCGGTGTGATTGTGTGGCAGGCCACCCTTTATTAATCATGAAATGCACAAGTCTCTAGGACTTTCAGAAGAAAAGTTATTCAAATATATCTTGAACTTTTTTTTATAGATTTGGTGGTTTCACCATTTCCAAAGGTCGTAGAAGTTCGGGGATGGTCCCAATGGATCGGGCAGAGCGACATTAGTTGTGATGGAACCAACTTCCAAGTCTCTGTGACCTTCAGAAAAAAAGTTATTGAACAATATCTTGAACTCCTATAGGTTTTCATCCCTAACCCTAACCCTAATCACAACCAAAAAATCAAACACTAATCACAACCGTAACCCTACCCCTTCCAAAGGTCGTAGAAGCTCGGGGGTGGTACCAATGGATCGGGCATAGCCACATTAGTGGAGATGGAACCAACTTCCAAGTCTCTATGACCTACAGAAAAAAAGTTATTGAAGAATATCTTGAGCTCCAATGGGTATTCATCCCTAACCCTAACCCTAATAGCAACCCTAACCCTAACCCTAATCACAACCCTAACCCTAACCCTAACCCTAATTGCAACCCTAACCCTAATTGCAACCCTAACCCATATTAGGGATTAATTGGAATAACTCTGCGCTGCTTGCTCGAAACGTGCTGAAATTCGGTGTGGTTGTGTGGCAGGCCACCCTTTATTAATCATGAAATGCACAAGTCTCTAGGACTTTCAGAAGAAAAGTTATTCAAATATATCTTGAACTTTTTTTTTTATAGATTTGGTGGTTTCACCATTTCCGAAGGTCGTAGAAGCTCAGGGATGGTCCCAATGGATCGGGCAGAGCCACATTAGTTGAGATGGAACCAACTTCCAAGTCTCTATGACCTTCAGAAAAAAAGTTATTGAACAATATCTTGAACTCCTATAGGTTTTCATCCCTAACCCTAACCCTAATCACAACCAAAAAATCAAACACTAATCACAACCCTAACCCTACCCCTTCCAAAGGTCGTAGAAGCTCGGGGGTGGTACCAATGGATCGGGCATAGCCACATTAGTGGAGATGGAACCAACTTCCAAGTCTCTATGACCTACAGAAAAAAAGTTATTGAAGAATATCTTGAGCTCCAATGGGTATTCATCCCTAACCCTAACCCTAATAGCAACCCTAACCCTAACCCTAATCACAACCCTAACCCTAACCCTAATTGCAACCCTAACCCTAACCCTAACCCTAATTGCAACCCTAACCCATATTAGGGATTAATTGGAATAACTCTGCGCTGCTTGCTCGAAACGTGCTGAAATTCGGTGTGGTTGTGTGGCAGGCCACCCTTTATTAATCATGAAATGCACAAGTCTCTAGGACTTTCAGAAGAAAAGTTATTCAAATATATCTTGAACTTTTTTTTTATAGATTTGGTGGTTTCACCATTTCCAAAGGTCGTAGAAGCTCAGGGATGGTCCCAATGGATCGGGCAGAGCCACATTAGTTGAGATGGAACCAACTTCCAAGTCTCTATGACCTTCAGAAAAAAAGTTATTGAACAATATCTTGAACTCCTATAGGTTTTCATCCCTAACCCTAACCCTAATCACAACCAAAAAATCAAACACTAATCACAACCCTAACCCTACCCCTTCCAAAGGTCGTAGAAGCTCGGGGGTGGTACCAATGGATCGGGCATAGCCACATTAGTGGAGATGGAACCAACTTCCAAGTCTCTATGACCTACAGAAAAAAAGTTATTGAAGAATATCTTGAGCTCCAATGGGTATTCATCCCTAACCCTAACCCTAATAGCAACCCTAACCCTAACCCTAATCACAACCCTAACCCTAACCCTAACCCTAATTGCAACCCTAACCCATATTAGGGATTAATTGGAATCACTCCGCGCTGCTTGCTCGAAACGTGCTGAAATTCGGTGTGGTTGTGTGGCAGGCCACCCTTTATTAATCATGAAATGCACAAGTCTCTAGGACTTTCAGAAGAAAAGTTATTCAAATATATCTTGAACTTTTTTTTTATAGATTTGGTGGTTTCACCATTTCCGAAGGTCGTAGAAGCTCAGGGATGGTCCCAATGGATCGGGCAGAGCCACATTAGTTGAGATGGAACCAACTTCCAAGTCTCTATGACCTTCAGAAAAAAAGTTATTGAACAATATCTTGAACTCCTATAGGTTTTCATCCCTAACCCTAACCCTAATCACAACCAAAAAATCAAACACTAATCACAACCCTAACCCTACCCCTTCCAAAGGTCGTAGAAGCTCGGGGGTGGTACCAATGGATCGGGCATAGCCACATTAGTGGAGATGGAACCAACTTCCAAGTCTCTATGACCTACAGAAAAAAAGTTATTGAAGAATATCTTGAGCTCCAATGGGTATTCATCCCTAACCCTAACCCTAATAGCAACCCTAACCCTAACCCTAATCACAACCCTAACCCTAACCCTAATTGCAACCCTAACCCTAACCCTAACCCTAATTGCAACCCTAACCCATATTAGGGATTAATTGGAATAACTCTGCGCTGCTTGCTCGAAACGTGCTGAAATTCGGTGTGGTTGTGTGGCAGGCCACCCTTTATTAATCATGAAATGCACAAGTCTCTAGGACTTTCAGAAGAAAAGTTATTCAAATATATCTTGAACTTTTTTTTTATAGATTTGGTGGTTTCACCATTTCCAAAGGTCGTAGAAGCTCAGGGATGGTCCCAATGGATCGGGCAGAGCCACATTAGTTGAGATGGAACCAACTTCCAAGTCTCTATGACCTTCAGAAAAAAAGTTATTGAACAATATCTTGAACTCCTATAGGTTTTCATCCCTAACCCTAACCCTAATCACAACCAAAAAATCAAACACTAATCACAACCCTAACCCTACCCCTTCCAAAGGTCGTAGAAGCTCGGGGGTGGTACCAATGGATCGGGCATAGCCACATTAGTGGAGATGGAACCAACTTCCAAGTCTCTATGACCTACAGAAAAAAAGTTATTGAAGAATATCTTGAGCTCCAATGGGTATTCATCCCTAACCCTAACCCTAATAGCAACCCTAACCCTAACCCTAATCACAACCCTAACCCTAACCCTAACCCTAATTGCAACCCTAACCCATATTAGGGATTAATTGGAATCACTCCGCGCTGCTTGCTCGAAACGTGCTGAAATTCGGTGTGGTTGTGTGGCAGGCCACCCTTTATTAATCATGAAATGCACAAGTCTCTAGGACTTTCAGAAGAAAAGTTATTCAAATATATCTTGAACTTTTTTTTTATAGATTTGGTGGTTTCACCATTTCCGAAGGTCGTAGAAGCTCAGGGATGGTCCCAATGGATCGGGCAGAGCCACATTAGTTGAGATGGAACCAACTTCCAAGTCTCTATGACCTTCAGAAAAAAAGTTATTGAACAATATCTTGAACTCCTATAGGTTTTCATCCCTAACCCTAACCCTAATCACAACCAAAAAATCAAACACTAATCACAACCCTAACCCTACCCCTTCCAAAGGTCGTAGAAGCTCGGGGGTGGTACCAATGGATCGGGCATAGCCACATTAGTGGAGATGGAACCAACTTCCAAGTCTCTATGACCTACAGAAAAAAAGTTATTGAAGAATATCTTGAGCTCCAATGGGTATTCATCCCTAACCCTAACCCTAATAGCAACCCTAACCCTAACCCTAATCACAACCCTAACCCTAACCCTAATTGCAACCCTAACCCTAACCCTAACCCTAACCCTAACCCTAATTGCAACCCTAACCCATATTAGGGATTAATTGGAATAACTCTGCGCTGCTTGCTCGAAACGTGCTGAAATTCGGTGTGGTTGTGTGGCAGGCCACCCTTTATTAATCATGAAATGCACAAGTCTCTAGGACTTTCAGAAGAAAAGTTATTCAAATATATCTTGAACTTTTTTTTATAGATTTGGTGGTTTCACCATTTCCAAAGGTCGTAGAAGCTCGGGGATGGTCCCAATGGATCGGGCAGAGCCACATTAGTTGAGATGGAACCAACTTCCAAGTCTCTATGACCTTCAGAAAAAAAGTTATTGAACAATATCTTGAACTCCTATAGGTTTTCATCCCTAACCCTAACCCTAATCACAACCAAAAAATCAAACACTAATCACAACCCTAACCCTACCCCTTCCAAAGGTCGTAGAAGCTCGGGGGTGGTACCAATGGATCGGGCATAGCCACATTAGTGGAGATGGAACCAACTTCCAAGTCTCTATGACCTAACCCTAACCCTAACCCTAACCCAGAAAAAAAGTTATTGAAGAATATCTTGAGCTCCAATGGGTATTCATCCCTAACCCTAACCCTAATAGCAACCCTAACCCTAACCCTAATCACAACCCTAACCCTAACCCTAATTGCAACCCTAACCCTAACCCTAACCCTAATTGCAACCCTAACCCATATTAGGGATTAATTGGAATAACTCTGCGCTGCTTGCTCGAAACGTGCTGAAATTCGGTGTGATTGTGTGGCAGGCCACCCTTTATTAATCATGAAATGCACAAGTCTCTAGGACTTTCAGAAGAAAAGTTATTCAAATATATCTTGAACTTTTTTTTATAGATTTGGTGGTTTCACCATTTCCAAAGGTCGTAGAAGTTCGGGGATGGTCCCAATGGATCGGGCAGAGCGACATTAGTTGTGATGGAACCAACTTCCAAGTCTCTGTGACCTTCAGAAAAAAAGTTATTGAACAATATCTTGAACTCCTATAGGTTTTCATCCCTAACCCTAACCCTAATCACAACCAAAAAATCAAACACTAATCACAACCGTAACCCTACCCCTTCCAAAGGTCGTAGAAGCTCGGGGGTGGTACCAATGGATCGGGCATAGCCACATTAGTGGAGATGGAACCAACTTCCAAGTCTCTATGACCTACAGAAAAAAAGTTATTGAAGAATATCTTGAGCTCCAATGGGTATTCATCCCTAACCCTAACCCTAATAGCAACCCTAACCCTAACCCTAATCACAACCCTAACCCTAACCCTAACCCTAATTGCAACCCTAACCCTAATTGCAACCCTAACCCATATTAGGGATTAATTGGAATAACTCTGCGCTGCTTGCTCGAAACGTGCTGAAATTCGGTGTGGTTGTGTGGCAGGCCACCCTTTATTAATCATGAAATGCACAAGTCTCTAGGACTTTCAGAAGAAAAGTTATTCAAATATATCTTGAACTTTTTTTTTTATAGATTTGGTGGTTTCACCATTTCCGAAGGTCGTAGAAGCTCAGGGATGGTCCCAATGGATCGGGCAGAGCCACATTAGTTGAGATGGAACCAACTTCCAAGTCTCTATGACCTTCAGAAAAAAAGTTATTGAACAATATCTTGAACTCCTATAGGTTTTCATCCCTAACCCTAACCCTAATCACAACCAAAAAATCAAACACTAATCACAACCCTAACCCTACCCCTTCCAAAGGTCGTAGAAGCTCGGGGGTGGTACCAATGGATCGGGCATAGCCACATTAGTGGAGATGGAACCAACTTCCAAGTCTCTATGACCTACAGAAAAAAAGTTATTGAAGAATATCTTGAGCTCCAATGGGTATTCATCCCTAACCCTAACCCTAATAGCAACCCTAACCCTAACCCTAATCACAACCCTAACCCTAACCCTAATTGCAACCCTAACCCTAACCCTAACCCTAATTGCAACCCTAACCCATATTAGGGATTAATTGGAATAACTCTGCGCTGCTTGCTCGAAACGTGCTGAAATTCGGTGTGGTTGTGTGGCAGGCCACCCTTTATTAATCATGAAATGCACAAGTCTCTAGGACTTTCAGAAGAAAAGTTATTCAAATATATCTTGAACTTTTTTTTTATAGATTTGGTGGTTTCACCATTTCCAAAGGTCGTAGAAGCTCAGGGATGGTCCCAATGGATCGGGCAGAGCCACATTAGTTGAGATGGAACCAACTTCCAAGTCTCTATGACCTTCAGAAAAAAAGTTATTGAACAATATCTTGAACTCCTATAGGTTTTCATCCCTAACCCTAACCCTAATCACAACCAAAAAATCAAACACTAATCACAACCCTAACCCTACCCCTTCCAAAGGTCGTAGAAGCTCGGGGGTGGTACCAATGGATCGGGCATAGCCACATTAGTGGAGATGGAACCAACTTCCAAGTCTCTATGACCTACAGAAAAAAAGTTATTGAAGAATATCTTGAGCTCCAATGGGTATTCATCCCTAACCCTAACCCTAATAGCAACCCTAACCCTAACCCTAATCACAACCCTAACCCTAACCCTAACCCTAATTGCAACCCTAACCCATATTAGGGATTAATTGGAATCACTCCGCGCTGCTTGCTCGAAACGTGCTGAAATTCGGTGTGGTTGTGTGGCAGGCCACCCTTTATTAATCATGAAATGCACAAGTCTCTAGGACTTTCAGAAGAAAAGTTATTCAAATATATCTTGAACTTTTTTTTTATAGATTTGGTGGTTTCACCATTTCCGAAGGTCGTAGAAGCTCAGGGATGGTCCCAATGGATCGGGCAGAGCCACATTAGTTGAGATGGAACCAACTTCCAAGTCTCTATGACCTTCAGAAAAAAAGTTATTGAACAATATCTTGAACTCCTATAGGTTTTCATCCCTAACCCTAACCCTAATCACAACCAAAAAATCAAACACTAATCACAACCCTAACCCTACCCCTTCCAAAGGTCGTAGAAGCTCGGGGGTGGTACCAATGGATCGGGCATAGCCACATTAGTGGAGATGGAACCAACTTCCAAGTCTCTATGACCTACAGAAAAAAAGTTATTGAAGAATATCTTGAGCTCCAATGGGTATTCATCCCTAACCCTAACCCTAATAGCAACCCTAACCCTAACCCTAATCACAACCCTAACCCTAACCCTAATTGCAACCCTAACCCTAACCCTAACCCTAACCCTAACCCTAATTGCAACCCTAACCCATATTAGGGATTAATTGGAATAACTCTGCGCTGCTTGCTCGAAACGTGCTGAAATTCGGTGTGGTTGTGTGGCAGGCCACCCTTTATTAATCATGAAATGCACAAGTCTCTAGGACTTTCAGAAGAAAAGTTATTCAAATATATCTTGAACTTTTTTTTATAGATTTGGTGGTTTCACCATTTCCAAAGGTCGTAGAAGCTCGGGGATGGTCCCAATGGATCGGGCAGAGCCACATTAGTTGAGATGGAACCAACTTCCAAGTCTCTATGACCTTCAGAAAAAAAGTTATTGAACAATATCTTGAACTCCTATAGGTTTTCATCCCTAACCCTAACCCTAATCACAACCAAAAAATCAAACACTAATCACAACCCTAACCCTACCCCTTCCAAAGGTCGTAGAAGCTCGGGGGTGGTACCAATGGATCGGGCATAGCCACATTAGTGGAGATGGAACCAACTTCCAAGTCTCTATGACCTAACCCTAACCCTAACCCTAACCCAGAAAAAAAGTTATTGAAGAATATCTTGAGCTCCAATGGGTATTCATCCCTAACCCTAACCCTAATAGCAACCCTAACCCTAACCCTAATCACAACCCTAACCCTAACCCTAATTGCAACCCTAACCCTAACCCTAACCCTAATTGCAACCCTAACCCATATTAGGGATTAATTGGAATAACTCTGCGCTGCTTGCTCGAAACGTGCTGAAATTCGGTGTGATTGTGTGGCAGGCCACCCTTTATTAATCATGAAATGCACAAGTCTCTAGGACTTTCAGAAGAAAAGTTATTCAAATATATCTTGAACTTTTTTTTATAGATTTGGTGGTTTCACCATTTCCAAAGGTCGTAGAAGTTCGGGGATGGTCCCAATGGATCGGGCAGAGCGACATTAGTTGTGATGGAACCAACTTCCAAGTCTCTATGACCTTCAGAAAAAAAGTTATTGAACAATATCTTGAACTCCTATAGGTTTTCATCCCTAACCCTAACCCTAATCACAACCAAAAAATCAAACACTAATCACAACCCTAACCCTACCCCTTCCAAAGGTCGTAGAAGCTCGGGGGTGGTACCAATGGATCGGGCATAGCCACATTAGTGGAGATGGAACCAACTTCCAAGTCTCTATGACCTACAGAAAAAAAGTTATTGAAGAATATCTTGAGCTCCAATGGGTATTCATCCCTAACCCTAACCCTAATAGCAACCCTAACCCTAACCCTAATCACAACCCTAACCCTAACCCTAATTGCAACCCTAACCCTAACCCTAACCCTAATTGCAACCCTAACCCATATTAGGGATTAATTGGAATAACTCTGCGCTGCTTGCTCGAAACGTGCTGAAATTCGGTGTGGTTGTGTGGCAGGCCACCCTTTATTAATCATGAAATGCAGAAGTCTCTAGGACTTTCAGAAGAAAAGTTATTCAAATATATCTTGAACTTTTTTTTATAGATTTGGTGGTTTCACCATTTCCAAAGGTCGTAGAAGCTCAGGGATGGTCCCAATGGATCGGGCAGAGCCACATTAGTTGAGATGGAACCAACTTCCAAGTCTCTATGACCTTCAGAAAAAAAGTTATTGAACAATATCTTGAACTCCTATAGGTTTTCATCCCTAACCCTAACCCTAATCACAACCAAAAAATCAAACACTAATCACAACCCTAACCCTACCCCTTCCAAAGGTCGTAGAAGCTCGGGGGTGGTACCAATGGATCGGGCATAGCCACATTAGTGGAGATGGAACCAACTTCCAAGTCTCTATGACCTACAGAAAAAAAGTTATTGAAGAATATCTTGAGCTCCAATGGGTATTCATCCCTAACCCTAACCCTAATAGCAACCCTAACCCTAACCCTAATCACAACCCTAACCCTAACCCTAACCCTAATTGCAACCCTAACCCATATTAGGGATTAATTGGAATCACTCCGCGCTGCTTGCTCGAAACGTGCTGAAATTCGGTGTGGTTGTGTGGCAGGCCACCCTTTATTAATCATGAAATGCACAAGTCTCTAGGACTTTCAGAAGAAAAGTTATTCAAATATATCTTGAACTTTTTTTTATAGATTTGGTGGTTTCACCATTTCCAAAGGTCGTAGAAGCTCGGGGATGGTCCCAATGGATCGGGCAGAGCCACATTAGTTGAGATGGAACCAACTTCCAAGTCTCTGTGACCTTCAGAAAAAAAGTTATTGAACAATATCTTGAACTCCTATAGGTTTTCATCCCTAACCCTAACCCTAATCACAACCAAAAAATCAAACACTAATCACAACCGTAACCCTACCCCTTCCAAAGGTCGTAGAAGCTCGGGGGTGGTACCAATGGATCGGGCATAGCCACATTAGTGGAGATGGAACCAACTTCCAAGTCTCTATGACCTACAGAAAAAAAGTTATTGAAGAATATCTTGAGCTCCAATGGGTATTCATCCCTAACCCTAACCCTAATAGCAACCCTAACCCTAACCCTAATCACAACCCTAACCCTAACCCTAATAGCAACCCTAACCCTAACCCTAATCACAACCCTAACCCTAATTGCAACCCTAACCCTAACCCTAACCCTAATTGCAACCCTAACCCATATTAGGGATTAATCGGAATCACTCTGCGCTGCTTGCTCGAAACGTGCTGAAATTCGGTGTGGTTGTGTGGCAGGCCACCCTTTATTAATCATGAAATGCACAAGTCTCTAGGACTTTCAGAAGAAAAGTTATTCAAATATATCTTGAACTTTTTTTTATAGATTTGGTGGTTTCACCATTTCCAAAGGTCGTAGAAGCTCGGGGATGGTCCCAATGGATCGGGCAGAGCCACATTAGTTGAGATGGAACCAACTTCCAAGTCTCTGTGACCTTCAGAAAAAAAGTTATTGAACAATATCTTGAACTCCTATAGGTTTTCATCCCTAACCCTAACCCTAATCACAACCAAAAAATCAAACACTAATCACAACCCTAACCCTACCCCTTCCAAAGGTCGTAGAAGCTCGGGGGTGGTACCAATGGATCGGGCATAGCCACATTAGTGGAGATGGAACCAACTTCCAAGTCTCTATGACCTACAGAAAAAAAGTTATTGAAGAATATCTTGAGCTCCAATGGGTATTCATCCCTAACCCTAACCCTAATAGCAACCCTAACCCTAACCCTAATCACAACCCTAACCCTAACCCTAACCCTAATTGCAACCCTAACCCATATTAGGGATTAATTGGAATCACTCCGCGCTGCTTGCTCGAAACGTGCTGAAATTCGGTGTGGTTGTGTGGCAGGCCACCCTTTATTAATCATGAAATGCACAAGTCTCTAGGACTTTCAGAAGAAAAGTTATTCAAATATATCTTGAACTTTTTTTTATAGATTTGGTGGTTTCACCATTTCCAAAGGTCGTAGAAGCTCGGGGATGGTCCCAATGGATCGGGCAGAGCCACATTAGTTGAGATGGAACCAACTTCCAAGTCTCTGTGACCTTCAGAAAAAAAGTTATTGAACAATATCTTGAACTCCTATAGGTTTTCATCCCTAACCCTAACCCTAATCACAACCAAAAAATCAAACACTAATCACAACCGTAACCCTACCCCTTCCAAAGGTCGTAGAAGCTCGGGGGTGGTACCAATGGATCGGGCATAGCCACATTAGTGGAGATGGAACCAACTTCCAAGTCTCTATGACCTACAGAAAAAAAGTTATTGAAGAATATCTTGAGCTCCAATGGGTATTCATCCCTAACCCTAACCCTAATAGCAACCCTAACCCTAACCCTAATCACAACCCTAACCCTAACCCTAATAGCAACCCTAACCCTAACCCTAATCACAACCCTAACCCTAATTGCAACCCTAACCCTAACCCTAACCCTAATTGCAACCCTAACCCATATTAGGGATTAATCGGAATCACTCTGCGCTGCTTGCTCGAAACGTGCTGAAATTCGGTGTGGTTGTGTGGCAGGCCACCCTTTATTAATCATGAAATGCACAAGTCTCTAGGACTTTCAGAAGAAAAGTTATTCAAATATATCTTGAACTTTTTTTTATAGATTTGGTGGTTTCACCATTTCCAAAGGTCGTAGAAGCTCGGGGATGGTCCCAATGGATCGGGCAGAGCCACATTAGTTGAGATGGAACCAACTTCCAAGTCTCTATGACCTTCAGAAAAAAAGTTATTGAACAATATCTTGAACTCCTATAGGTTTTCATCCCTAACCCTAACCCTAATCACAACCAAAAAATCAAACACTAATCACAACCCTAACCCTACCCCTTCCAAAGGTCGTAGAAGCTCGGGGGTGGTACCAATGGATCGGGCATAGCCACATTAGTGGAGATGGAACCAACTTCCAAGTCTCTATGACCTACAGAAAAAAAGTTATTGAAGAATATCTTGAGCTCCAATGGGTATTCATCCCTAACCCTAACCCTAATAGCAACCCTAACCCTAACCCTAATCACAACCCTAACCCTAACCCTAATAGCAACCCTAACCCTAACCCTAATCACAACCCTAACCCTAATTGCAACCCTAACCCTAACCCTAACCCTAATTGCAACCCTAACCCATATTAGGGATTAATCGGAATCACTCTGCGCTGCTTGCTCGAAACGTGCTGAAATTCGGTGTGGTTGTGTGGCAGGCCACCCTTTATTAATCATGAAATGCACAAGTCTCTAGGACTTTCAGAAGAAAAGTTATTCAAATATATCTTGAACTTTTTTTTATAGATTTGGTGGTTTCACCATTTCCAAAGGTCGTAGAAGCTCGGGGATGGTCCCAATGGATCGGGCAGAGCCACATTAGTTGAGATGGAACCAACTTCCAAGTCTCTATGACCTTCAGAAAAAAAGTTATTGAACAATATCTTGAACTCCTATAGGTTTTCATCCCTAACCCTAACCCTAATCACAACCAAAAAATCAAACACTAATCACAACCCTAACCCTACCCCTTCCAAAGGTCGTAGAAGCTCGGGGGTGGTACCAATGGATCGGGCATAGCCACATTAGTGGAGATGGAACCAACTTCCAAGTCTCTATGACCTACAGAAAAAAAGTTATTGAAGAATATCTTGAGCTCCAATGGGTATTCATCCCTAACCCTAACCCTAATAGCAACCCTAACCCTAACCCTAATCACAACCCTAACCCTAATTGCAACCCTAACCCTAACCCTAACCCTAATTGCAACCCTAACCCATATTAGGGATTAATTGGAATAACTCTGCGCTGCTTGCTCGAAACGTGCTGAAATTCGGTGTGGTTGTGTGGCAGGCCACCCTTTATTAATCATGAAATGCACAAGTCTCTAGGACTTTCAGAAGAAAAGTTATTCAAATATATCTTGAACTTTTTTTTTTATAGATTTGGTGGTTTCACCATTTCCGAAGGTCGTAGAAGCTCAGGGATGGTCCCAATGGATCGGGCAGAGCCACATTAGTTGAGATGGAACCAACTTCCAAGTCTCTATGACCTTCAGAAAAAAAGTTATTGAACAATATCTTGAACTCCTATAGGTTTTCATCCCTAACCCTAACCCTAATCACAACCAAAAAATCAAACACTAATCACAACCCTAACCCTACCCCTTCCAAAGGTCGTAGAAGCTCGGGGGTGGTACCAATGGATCGGGCATAGCCACATTAGTGGAGATGGAACCAACTTCCAAGTCTCTATGACCTACAGAAAAAAAGTTATTGAAGAATATCTTGAGCTCCAATGGGTATTCATCCCTAACCCTAACCCTAATAGCAACCCTAACCCTAACCCTAATCACAACCCTAACCCTAACCCTAATTGCAACCCTAACCCATATTAGGGATTAATTGGAATAACTCTGCGCTGCTTGCTCGAAACGTGCTGAAATTCGGTGTGGTTGTGTGGCAGGCCACCCTTTATTAATCATGAAATGCACAAGTCTCTAGGACTTTCAGAAGAAAAGTTATTCAAATATATCTTGAACTTTTTTTTTATAGATTTGGTGGTTTCACCATTTCCAAAGGTCGTAGAAGCTCAGGGATGGTCCCAATGGATCGGGCAGAGCCACATTAGTGGAGATGGAACCAACTTCCAAGTCTCTATGACCTTCAGAAAAAAAGTTATTGAACAATATCTTGAACTCCTATAGGTTTTCATCCCTAACCCTAACCCTAATCACAACCAAAAAATCAAACACTAATCACAACCCTAACCCTACCCCTTCCAAAGGTCGTAGAAGCTCGGGGGTGGTACCAATGGATCGGGCATAGCCACATTAGTGGAGATGGAACCAACTTCCAAGTCTCTATGACCTACAGAAAAAAAGTTATTGAAGAATATCTTGAGCTCCAATGGGTATTCATCCCTAACCCTAACCCTAATAGCAACCCTAACCCTAACCCTAATCACAACCCTAACCCTAACCCTAACCCTAATTGCAACCCTAACCCATATTAGGGATTAATTGGAATCACTCCGCGCTGCTTGCTCGAAACGTGCTGAAATTCGGTGTGGTTGTGTGGCAGGCCACCCTTTATTAATCATGAAATGCACAAGTCTCTAGGACTTTCAGAAGAAAAGTTATTCAAATATATCTTGAACTTTTTTTTATAGATTTGGTGGTTTCACCATTTCCAAAGGTCGTAGAAGCTCGGGGATGGTCCCAATGGATCGGGCAGAGCCACATTAGTTGAGATGGAACCAACTTCCAAGTCTCTGTGACCTTCAGAAAAAAAGTTATTGAACAATATCTTGAACTCCTATAGGTTTTCATCCCTAACCCTAACCCTAATCACAACCAAAAAATCAAACACTAATCACAACCGTAACCCTACCCCTTCCAAAGGTCGTAGAAGCTCGGGGGTGGTACCAATGGATCGGGCATAGCCACATTAGTGGAGATGGAACCAACTTCCAAGTCTCTATGACCTACAGAAAAAAAAGTTATTGAAGAATATCTTGAGCTCCAATGGGTATTCATCCCTAACCCTAACCCTAATAGCAACCCTAACCCTAACCCTAATCACAACCCTAACCCTAACCCTAATAGCAACCCTAACCCTAACCCTAATCACAACCCTAACCCTAATTGCAACCCTAACCCTAACCCTAATTGCAACCCTAACCCATATTAGGGATTAATTGGAATAACTCTGCGCTGCTTGCTCGAAACGTGCTGAAATTCGGTGTGGTTGTGTGGCAGGCCACCCTTTATTAATCATGAAATGCACAAGTCTCTAGGACTTTCAGAAGAAAAGTTATTCAAATATATCTTGAACTTTTTTTTTATAGATTTGGTGGTTTCACCATTTCCGAAGGTCGTAGAAGCTCAGGGATGGTCCCAATGGATCGGGCAGAGCCACATTAGTTGAGATGGAACCAACTTCCAAGTCTCTATGACCTTCAGAAAAAAAGTTATTGAACAATATCTTGAACTCCTATAGGTTTTCATCCCTAACCCTAACCCTAATCACAACCAAAAAATCAAACACTAATCACAACCCTAACCCTACCCCTTCCAAAGGTCGTAGAAGCTCGGGGGTGGTACCAATGGATCGGGCATAGCCACATTAGTGGAGATGGAACCAACTTCCAAGTCTCTATGACCTACAGAAAAAAAGTTATTGAAGAATATCTTGAGCTCCAATGGGTATTCATCCCTAACCCTAACCCTAATAGCAACCCTAACCCTAACCCTAATCACAACCCTAACCCTAACCCTAATTGCAACCCTAACCCTAACCCTAACCCTAACCCTAACCCTAATTGCAACCCTAACCCATATTAGGGATTAATTGGAATAACTCTGCGCTGCTTGCTCGAAACGTGCTGAAATTCGGTGTGGTTGTGTGGCAGGCCACCCTTTATTAATCATGAAATGCACAAGTCTCTAGGACTTTCAGAAGAAAAGTTATTCAAATATATCTTGAACTTTTTTTATAGATTTGGTGGTTTCACCATTTCCAAAGGTCGTAGAAGCTCGGGGATGGTCCCAATGGATCGGGCAGAGCCACATTAGTTGAGATGGAACCAACTTCCAAGTCTCTATGACCTTCAGAAAAAAAGTTATTGAACAATATCTTGAACTCCTATAGGTTTTCATCCCTAACCCTAACCCTAATCACAACCAAAAAATCAAACACTAATCACAACCCTAACCCTACCCCTTCCAAAGGTCGTAGAAGCTCGGGGGTGGTACCAATGGATCGGGCATAGCCACATTAGTGGAGATGGAACCAACTTCCAAGTCTCTATGACCTAACCCTAACCCTAACCCTAACCCAGAAAAAAAGTTATTGAAGAATATCTTGAGCTCCAATGGGTATTCATCCCTAACCCTAACCCTAATAGCAACCCTAACCCTAACCCTAATCACAACCCTAACCCTAACCCTAATTGCAACCCTAACCCTAACCCTAACCCTAATTGCAACCCTAACCCATATTAGGGATTAATTGGAATAACTCTGCGCTGCTTGCTCGAAACGTGCTGAAATTCGGTGTGGTTGTGTGGCAGGCCACCCTTTATTAATCATGAAATGCACAAGTCTCTAGGACTTTCAGAAGAAAAGTTATTCAAATATATCTTGAACTTTTTTTTATAGATTTGGTGGTTTCACCATTTCCAAAGGTCGTAGAAGCTCGGGGATGGTCCCAATGGATCGGGCAGAGCCACATTAGTTGAGATGGAACCAACTTCCAAGTCTCTATGACCTTCAGAAAAAAAGTTATTGAACAATATCTTGAACTCCTATAGGTTTTCATCCCTAACCCTAACCCTAATCACATCCAAAAAATCAAACACTAATCACAACCCTAACCCTACCCCTTCCAAAGGTCGTAGAAGCTCGGGGGTGGTACCAATGGATCGGGCATAGCCACATTAGTGGAGATGGAACCAACTTCCAAGTCTCTATGACCTACAGAAAAAAAGTTATTGAAGAATATCTTGAGCTCCAATGGGTATTCATCCCTAACCCTAACCCTAATAGCAACCCTAACCCTAACCCTAATCACAACCCTAACCCTAACCCTAATTGCAACCCTAACCCTAACCCTAACCCTAATTGCAACCCTAACCCATATTAGGGATTAATTGGAATAACTCTGCGCTGCTTGCTCGAAACGTGCTGAAATTCGGTGTGGTTGTGTGGCAGGCCACCCTTTATTAATCTTGAAATGCACAAGTCTCTAGGACTTTCAGAAGAAAAGTTATTCAAATATATCTTGAACTTTTTTTTTATAGATTTGGTGGTTTCACCATTTCCAAAGGTCGTAGAAGCTCGGGGATGGTCCCAATGGATCGGGCAGAGCAACATTAGTGGAGATGGAACCAACTTCCAAGTCTCTATGACCTTCAGAAAAAAAGTTATTGAACAATATCTTGAACTCCTATGGATTTTCATCCCTAACCCTAACCCTAATCACAACCAAAAAATCAAACACTAATCACAACCCTAACCCTACCCCTTCCAAAGGTCGTAGAAGCTCGGGGGTGGTACCAATGGATCGGGCATAGCCACATTAGTGGAGATGGAACCAACTTCCAAGTCTCTATGACCTACAGAAAAAAAGTTATTGAAGAATATCTTGAGCTCCAATGGGTATTCATCCCTAACCCTAACCCTAATAGCAACCCTAATCACAACCCTAACCCTAATTGCAACCCTAACCCTAACCCTAACCCTAATTGCAACCCTAACCCATATTAGGGATTAATTGGAATAACTCTGCGCTGCTTGCTCGAAACGTGCTGAAATTCGGTGTGGTTGTGTGGCAGGCCACCCTTTATTAATCCTGAAATGCACAAGTCTCTAGGACTTTCAGAAGAAAAGTTATTCAAATATATCTTGAACTTTTTTTTTATAGATTTGGTGGTTTCACCATTTCCAAAGGTCGTAGAAGCTCGGGGATGGTCCCAATGGATCGGGCAGAGCCACATTAGTTGAGATGGAACCAACTTCCAAGTCTCTATGACCTTCAGAAAAAAAGTTATTGAACAATATCTTGAACTCCTATAGGTTTTCATCCCTAACCCTAACCCTAATCACAACCAAAAAATCAAACACTAATCACAACCCTAACCCTACCCCTTCCAAAGGTCGTAGAAGCTCGGGGGTGGTACCAATGGATCGGGCATAGCCACATTAGTGGAGATGGAACCAACTTCCAAGTCTCTATGACCTACAGAAAAAAAGTTATTGAAGAATATCTTGAGCTCCAATGGGTATTCATCCCTAACCCTAACCCTAATAGCAACCCTAACCCTAACCCTAATTGCAACCCTAACCCTAACCCTAACCCTAATTGCAACCCTAACCCATATTAGGGATTAATTGGAATAACTCCGCGCTGCTTGCTCGAAACGTGCTGAAATTCGGTGTGGTTGTGTGGCAGGCCACCCTTTATTAATCATGAAATGCACAAGTCTCTAGGACTTTCAGAAGAAAAGTTATTCAAAAATATCTTGAACTTTTTTTTTATAGATTTGGTGGTTTCACCATTTCCAAAGGTCGTAGAAGCTCGGGGATGGTCCCAATGGATCGGGCAGAGCCACATTAGTTGAGATGGAACCAACTTCCAAGTCTCTATGACCTTCAGAAAAAAAGTTATTGAACAATATCTTGAACTCCTATAGGTTTTCAACCCTAACCCTAATCACAACCAAAAAATCAAACTCTAATCACAACCCTAACCCTACCCCTTCCAAAGGTCGTAGAAGCTCGGGGGTGGTACCAATGGATCGGGCATAGCCACATTAGTGGAGATGGAACCAACTTCCAAGTCTCTATGACCTACAGAAAAAAAGTTATTGAAGAATATCTTGAGCTCCAATGGGTATTCATCCCTAACCCTAACCCTAATAGCAACCCTAACCCTAACCCTAATCACAACCCTAACCCTAACCCTAATTGCAACCCTAACCCTAACCCTAATTGCAACCCTAACCCTAACCCTAATTGCAACCCTAACCCATATTAGGGATTAATTGGAATAACTCCGCGCTGCTTGCTCGAAACGTGCTGAATTTTGGTGTGGTTGTGTGGCAGGCCACCCTTTATTAATCATGAAATGCACAAGTCTCTAGGACTTTCAGAAGAAAAGTTATTCAAAAATATCTTGAACTTTTTTTTATAGATTTGGTGGTTTCACCATTTCCAAAGGTCGTAGAAGCTCGGGGATGGTCCCAATGGATCGGGCAGAGCCACATTAGTTGAGATGGAACCAACTTCCAAGTCTCTATGACCTTCAGAAAAAAAGTTATTGAACAATATCTTGAACTCCTATAGGTTTTCATCCCTAACCCTAACCCTAATCACAACCAAAAAATCAAACACTAATCACAACCCTAACCCTACCCCTTCCAAAGGTCGTAGAAGCTCGGGGGTGGTACCAATGGATCGGGCATAGTCACATTAGTGGAGTTGGAACCAACTTCCAAGTCTCTATGACCTACAGAAAAAAAGTTATTGAAGAATATCTTGAGCTCCAATGGGTATTCATCCCTAACCCTAACCCTAATAGCAACCCTAACCCTAACCCTAATCACAACCCTAACCCTAACCCTAATTGCAACCCTAACCCTAACCCTAACCCTAATTGCAACCCTAACCCATATTAGGGATTAATTGGAATAACTCTGCGCTGCTTGCTCGAAACGTGCTGAAATTCGGTGTGGTTGTGTGGCAGGCCACACTTTATTAATCATGAAATGCACAAGTCTCTAGGACTTTCAGAAGAAAAGTTATTCAAATATATCTTGAACTTTTTTTTTATAGATTTGGTGGTTTCACCATTTCCAAAGGTCGTAGAAGCTCAGGGATGGTCCCAATGGATCGGGCAGAGCCACATTAGTTGAGATGGAACCAACTTCCAAGTCTCTATGACCTTCAGAAAAAAAGTTATTGAACAATATCTTGAACTCCTATAGGTTTTCATCCCTAACCCTAACCCTAATCACAACCAAAAAATCAAACACTAATCACAACCCTAACCCTACCCCTTCCAAAGGTCGTAGAAGCTCGGGGGTGGTACCAATGGATCGGGCATAGTCACATTAGTGGAGATGGAACCAACTTCCAAGTCTCTATGACCTACAGAAAAAAAGTTATTGAAGAATATCTTGAGCTCCAATGGGTATTCATCCCTAACCCTAACCCTAATAGCAACCCTAACCCTAACCCTAATCACAACCCTAACCCTAATTGCAACCCTAACCCTAATTGCAACCCTAACCCATATTAGGGATTAATTGGAATAACTCTGCGCTGCTTGCTCGAAACGTGCTGAAATTCGGTGTGGTTGTGTGGCAGGCCACCCTTTATTAATCATGAAATGCACAAGTCTCTAGGACTTTCAGAAGAAAAGTTATTCAAATATATCTTGAACTTTTTTTTATAGATTTGGTGGTTTCACCATTTCCAAAGGTCGTAGAAGCTCGGGGATGGTCCCAATGGATCGGGCAGAGCCACATTAGTTGAGATGGAACCAACTTCCAAGTCTCTATGACCTTCAGAAAAAAAGTTATTGAACAATATCTTGAACTCCTATAGGTTTTCATCCCTAACCCTAACCCTAATCACAACCAAAAAATCAAACACTAATCACAACCCTAACCCTACCCCTTCCAAAGGTCGTAGAAGCTCGGGGGTGGTACCAATGGATCGGGCATAGTCACATTAGTGGAGTTGGAACCAACTTCCAAGTCTCTATGACCTACAGAAAAAAAGTTATTGAAGAATATCTTGAGCTCCAATGGGTATTCATCCCTAACCCTAACCCTAATAGCAACCCTAACCCTAACCCTAATCACAACCCTAACCCTAACCCTAATTGCAACCCTAACCCTAACCCTAACCCTAATTGCAACCCTAACCCATATTAGGGATTAATTGGAATAACTCTGCGCTGCTTGCTCGAAACGTGCTGAAATTCGGTGTGGTTGTGTGGCAGGCCACACTTTATTAATCATGAAATGCACAAGTCTCTAGGACTTTCAGAAGAAAAGTTATTCAAATATATCTTGAACTTTTTTTTTATAGATTTGGTGGTTTCACCATTTCCAAAGGTCGTAGAAGCTCAGGGATGGTCCCAATGGATCGGGCAGAGCCACATTAGTTGAGATGGAACCAACTTCCAAGTCTCTATGACCTTCAGAAAAAAAGTTATTGAACAATATCTTGAACTCCTATAGGTTTTCATCCCTAACCCTAACCCTAATCACAACCAAAAAATCAAACACTAATCACAACCCTAACCCTACCCCTTCCAAAGGTCGTAGAAGCTCGGGGGTGGTACCAATGGATCGGGCATAGTCACATTAGTGGAGATGGAACCAACTTCCAAGTCTCTATGACCTACAGAAAAAAAGTTATTGAAGAATATCTTGAGCTCCAATGGGTATTCATCCCTAACCCTAACCCTAATAGCAACCCTAACCCTAACCCTAATCACAACCCTAACCCTAATCGCAACCCTAACCCTAATTGCAACCCTAACCCATATTAGGGATTAATTGGAATAACTCTGCGCTGCTTGCTCGAAACGTGCTGAAATTCGGTGTGGTTGTGTGGCAGGCCACCCTTTATTAATCATGAAATGCACAAGTCTCTAGGACTTTCAGAAGAAAAGTTATTCAAATATATCTTGAACTTTTTTTTATAGATTTGGTGGTTTCACCATTTCCAAAGGTCGTAGAAGCTCGGGGATGGTCCCAATGGATCGGGCAGAGCCACATTAGTTGAGATGGAACCAACTTCCAAGTCTCTATGACCTTCAGAAAAAAAGTTATTGAACAATATCTTGAACTCCTATAGGTTTTCATCCCTAACCCTAACCCTAATCACAACCAAAAAAGCAAACACTAATCACAACCCTAACCCTACCCCTTCCAAAGGTCGTAGAAGCTCGGGGGTGGTACCAATGGATCGGGCATAGCCACATTAGTGGAGATGGAACCAACTTCCAAGTCTCTATGACCTACAGAAAAAAAGTTATTGAAGAATATCTTGAGCTCCAATGGGTATTCATCCCTAACCCTAACCCTAATAGCAACCCTTACCCTAACCCTAATCACAACCCTAACCCTAACCCTAATTGCAACCCTAACCCTAACCCTAACCCTAATTGCAACCCTAACCCATATTAGGGATTAATT
The DNA here is from genome assembly GCF_024713975.1 of Paralichthys olivaceus. Classification (NCBI taxonomy): domain Eukaryota; kingdom Metazoa; phylum Chordata; class Actinopteri; order Pleuronectiformes; family Paralichthyidae; genus Paralichthys; species Paralichthys olivaceus. The sequence goes on along the minus strand of NC_091099.1, from coordinate 11,580,627 downwards.
GGAATAACTCTGCGCTGCTTGCTCGAAACGTGCTGAAATTCGGTGTGGTTGTGTGGCAGGCCACCCTTTATTAATCATGAAATGCACAAGTCTCTAGGACTTTCAGAAGAAAAGTTATTCAAATATATCTTGAACTTTTTTTTTAGAGATTTGGTGGTTTCACCATTTCCAAAGGTCGTAGAAGCTCAGGGATGGTCCCAATGGATCGGGCAGAGCCACATTAGTTGAGATGGAACCAACTTCCAAGTCTCTATGACCTTCAGAAAAAAAGTTATTGAACAATATCTTGAACTCCTATAGGTTTTCATCCCTAACCCTAACCCTAATCACAACCAAAAAAGCAAACACTAATCACAACCCTAACCCTACCCCTTCCAAAGGTCGTAGAAGCTCGGGGGTGGTACCAATGGATCGGGCATAGTCACATTAGTGGAGATGGAACCAACTTCCAAGTCTCTATGACCTACAGAAAAAAAGTTATTGAAGAATATCTTGAGCTCCAATGGGTATTCATCCCTAACCCTAACCCTAATAGCAACCCTAACCCTAACCCTAATCACAACCCTAACCCTAACCCTAATTGCAACCCTAACCCTAACCCTAACCCTAATTGCAACCCTAACCCATATTAGGGATTAATTGGAATAACTCCGCGCTGCTTGCTCGAAACGTGCTGAAATTCGGTGTGGTTGTGTGGCAGGCCACCCTTTATTAATCATGAAATGCACAAGTCTCTAGGACTTTCAGAAGAAAAGTTATTCAAATATATCTTGAACTTTTTTTTATAGATTTGGTGGTTTCACCATTTCCAAAGGTCGTAGAAGCTCGGGGATGGTCCCAATGGATCGGGCAGAGCCACATTAGTTGAGATGGAACCAACTTCCAAGTCTCTATGACCTTCAGAAAAAAAGTTATTGAACAATATCTTGAACTCCTATAGGTTTTCATCCCTAACCCTAACCCTAATCACAACCAAAAAATCAAACACTAATCACAACCCTAACCCTACCCCTTCCAAAGGTCGTAGAAGCTCGGGGGTGGTACCAATGGATCGGGCATAGCCACATTAGTGGAGATGGAACCAACTTCCAAGTCTCTATGACCTACAGAAAAAAAGTTATTGAAGAATATCTTGAGCTCCAATGGGTATTCATCCCTAACCCTAACCCTAATAGCAACCCTAACCCTAACCCTAATCACAACCCTAACCCTAACCCTAATTGCAACCCTAACCCTAACCCTAACCCTAATTGCAACCCTAACCCATATTAGGGATTAATTGGAATAACTCCGCGCTGCTTGCTCGAAACGTGCTGAAATTCGGTGTGGTTGTGTGGCAGGCCACCCTTTATTAATCATGAAATGCACAAGTCTCTAGGACTTTCAGAAGAAAAGTTATTCAAATATATCTTGAACTTTTTTTTATAGATTTGGTGGTTTCACCATTTCCAAAGGTCGTAGAAGCTCGGGGATGGTCCCAATGGATCGGGCAGAGCCACATTAGTTGAGATGGAACCAACTTCCAAGTCTCTATGACCTTCAGAAAAAAAGTTATTGAACAATATCTTGAACTCCTATAGGTTTTCATCCCTAACCCTAACCCTAATCACAACCCTAACCCTAATTGCAACCCTAACCCTAACCCTAACCCTAATTGCAACCCTAACCCATATTAGGGATTAATTGGAATAACTCTGCGCTGCTTGCTCGAAACGTGCTGAAATTTGGTGTGGTTGTGTGGCAGGCCACCCTTTATTAATCATGAAATGCACAAGTCTCTAGGACTTTCAGAAGAAAAGTTATTCAAATATATCTTGAACTTTTTTTTTATAGATTTGGTGGTTTCACCATTTCCAAAGGTCGTAGAAGCTCAGGGATGGTCCCAATGGATCGGGCAGAGCCACATTAGTTGAGATGGAACCAACTTCCAAGTCTCTATGACCTTCAGAAAAAAAGTTATTGAACAATATCTTGAACTCCTATAGGTTTTCATCCCTAACCCTAACCCTAATCACAACCAAAAAATCAAACACTAATCACAACCCTAACCCTACCCCTTCCAAAGGTCGTAGAAGCTCGGGGGTGGTACCAATGGATCGGGCATAGCCACATTAGTGGAGATGGAACCAACTTCCAAGTCTCTATGACCTACAGAAAAAAAGTTATTGAAGAATATCTTGAGCTCCAATGGGTATTCATCCCTAACCCTAACCCTAATAGCAACCCTAACCCTAACCCTAATCACAACCCTAACCCTAACCCTAATTGCAACCCTAACCCTAACCCTAACCCTAATTGCAACCCTAACCCATATTAGGGATTAATTGGAATAACTCCGCGCTGCTTGCTCGAAACGTGCTGAAATTCGGTGTGGTTGTGTGGCAGGCCACCCTTTATTAATCATGAAATGCACAAGTCTCTAGGACTTTCAGAAGAAAAGTTATTCAAATATATCTTGAACTTTTTTTTATAGATTTGGTGGTTTCACCATTTCCAAAGGTCGTAGAAGCTCGGGGATGGTCCCAATGGATCGGGCAGAGCCACATTAGTTGAGATGGAACCAACTTCCAAGTCTCTATGACCTTCAGAAAAAAAGTTATTGAACAATATCTTGAACTCCTATAGGTTTTCATCCCTAACCCTAACCCTAATCACAACCAAAAAATCAAACACTAATCACAACCCTAACCCTACCCCTTCCAAAGGTCGTAGAAGCTCGGGGGTGGTACCAATGGATCGGGCATAGCCACATTAGTGGAGATGGAACCAACTTCCAAGTCTCTATGACGTACAGAAAAAAAGTTATTGAAGAATATCTTGAGCTCCAATGGGTATTCATCCCTAACCCTAACCCTAATAGCAACCCTAACCCTAACCCTAATCACAACCCTAACCCTAATTGCAACCCTAACCCTAACCCTAACCCTAATTGCAACCCTAACCCATATTAGGGATTAATTGGAATAACTCTGCGCTGCTTGCTCGAAACGTGCTGAAATTCGGTGTGGTTGTGTGGCAGGCCACCCTTTATTAATCATGAAATGCACAAGTCTCTAGGACTTTCAGAAGAAAAGTTATTCAAATATATCTTGAACTTTTTTTTTATAGATTTGGTGGTTTCACCATTTCCAAAGGTCGTAGAAGCTCAGGGATGGTCCCAATGGATCGGGCAGAGCCACATTAGTTGAGATGGAACCAACTTCCAAGTCTCTATGACCTTCAGAAAAAAAGTTATTGAACAATATCTTGAACTCCTATAGGTTTTCATCCCTAACCCTAACCCTAATCACAACCAAAAAATCAAACACTAATCACAACCCTAACCCTACCCCTTCCAAAGGTCGTAGAAGCTCGGGGGTGGTACCAATGGATCGGGCATAGCCACATTAGTGCAGATGGAACCAACTTCCAAGTCTCTATGACCTACAGAAAAAAAGTTATTGAAGAATATCTTGAGCTCCAATGGGTATTCATCCCTAACCCTAACCCTAATAGCAACCCTAACCCTAACCCTAATCACAACCCTAACCCTAATTGCAACCCTAACCCTAACCCTAACCCTAATTGCAACCCTAACCCATATTAGGGATTAATTGGAATAACTCTGCGCTGCTTGCTCGAAACGTGCTGAAATTCGGTGTGGTTGTGTGGCAGGCCACCCTTTATTAATCATGAAATGCACAAGTCTCTAGGACTTTCAGAAGAAAAGTTATTCAAATATATCTTGAACTTTTTTTTATAGATTTGGTGGTTTCACCATTTCCAAAGGTCGTAGAAGCTCGGGGATGGTCCCAATGGATCGGGCAGAGCCACATTAGTTGAGATGGAACCAACTTCCAAGTCTCTATGACCTTCAGAAAAAAAGTTATTGAACAATATCTTGAACTCCTATAGGTTTTCATCCCTAACCCTAACCCTAATCACAACCAAAAAATCAAACACTAATCACAACCCTAACCCTACCCCTTCCAAAGGTCGTAGAAGCTCGGGGGTGGTACCAATGGATCGGGCATAGCCACATTAGTGGAGATGGAACCAACTTCCAAGTCTCTATGACCTACAGAAAAAAAGTTATTGAAGAATATCTTGAGCTCCAATGGGTATTCATCCCTAACCCTAACCCTAATAGCAACCCTAACCCTAACCCTAATCACAACCCTAACCCTAACCCTAATTGCAACCCTAACCCTAACCCTAACCCTAATTGCAACCCTAACCCATATTAGGGATTAATTGGAATAACTCCGCGCTGCTTGCTCGAAACGTGCTGAAATTCGGTGTGGTTGTGTGGCAGGCCACCCTTTATTAATCATGAAATGCACAAGTCTCTAGGACTTTCAGAAGAAAAGTTATTCAAATATATCTTGAACTTTTTTTTATAGATTTGGTGGTTTCACCATTTCCAAAGGTCGTAGAAGCTCGGGGATGGTCCCAATGGATCGGGCAGAGCCACATTAGTTGAGATGGAACCAACTTCCAAGTCTCTATGACCTTCAGAAAAAAAGTTATTGAACAATATCTTGAACTCCTATAGGTTTTCATCCCTAACCCTAACCCTAATCACAACCAAAAAATCAAACACTAATCACAACCCTAACCCTACCCCTTCCAAAGGTCGTAGAAGCTCGGGGGTGGTACCAATGGATCGGGCATAGCCACATTAGTGGAGATGGAACCAACTTCCAAGTCTCTATGACCTACAGAAAAAAAGTTATTGAAGAATATCTTGAGCTCCAATGGGTATTCATCCCTAACCCTAACCCTAATAGCAACCCTAACCCTAACCCTAATCACAACCCTAACCCTAACCCTAATTGCAACCCTAACCCTAACCCTAACCCTAATTGCAACCCTAACCCATATTAGGGATTAATTGGAATAACTCCGCGCTGCTTGCTCGAAACGTTCTGAAATTCGGTGTGGTTGTGTGGCAGGCCACCCTTTATTAATCATGAAATGCACAAGTCTCTAGGACTTTCAGAAGAAAAGTTATTCAAATATATCTTGAACTTTTTTTTATAGATTTGGTGGTTTCACCATTTCCAAAGGTCGTAGAAGCTCGGGGATGGTCCCAATGGATCGGGCAGAGCCACATTAGTTGAGATGGAACCAACTTCCAAGTCTCTATGACCTTCAGAAAAAAAGTTATTGAACAATATCTTGAACTCCTATAGGTTTTCATCCCTAACCCTAACCCTAATCACAACCAAAAAATCAAACACTAATCACAACCCTAACCCTACCCCTTCCAAAGGTCGTAGAAGCTCGGGGGTGGTACCAATGGATCGGGCATAGCCACATTAGTGGAGATGGAACCAACTTCCAAGTCTCTATGACGTACAGAAAAAAAGTTATTGAAGAATATCTTGAGCTCCAATGGGTATTCATCCCTAACCCTAACCCTAATAGCAACCCTAACCCTAACCCTAATCACAACCCTAACCCTAATTGCAACCCTAACCCTAACCCTAACCCTAATTGCAACCCTAACCCATATTAGGGATTAATTGGAATAACTCTGCGCTGCTTGCTCGAAACGTGCTGAAATTCGGTGTGGTTGTGTGGCAGGCCACCCTTTATTAATCATGAAATGCACAAGTCTCTAGGACTTTCAGAAGAAAAGTTATTCAAATATATCTTGAACTTTTTTTTTATAGATTTGGTGGTTTCACCATTTCCAAAGGTCGTAGAAGCTCAGGGATGGTCCCAATGGATCGGGCAGAGCCACATTAGTTGAGATGGAACCAACTTCCAAGTCTCTATGACCTTCAGAAAAAAAGTTATTGAACAATATCTTGAACTCCTATAGGTTTTCATCCCTAACCCTAACCCTAATCACAACCAAAAAATCAAACACTAATCACAACCCTAACCCTACCCCTTCCAAAGGTCGTAGAAGCTCGGGGGTGGTACCAATGGATCGGGCATAGCCACATTAGTGCAGATGGAACCAACTTCCAAGTCTCTATGACCTACAGAAAAAAAGTTATTGAAGAATATCTTGAGCTCCAATGGGTATTCATCCCTAACCCTAACCCTAATAGCAACCCTAACCCTAACCCTAATCACAACCCTAACCCTAATTGCAACCCTAACCCTAACCCTAACCCTAATTGCAACCCTAACCCATATTAGGGATTAATTGGAATAACTCTGCGCTGCTTGCTCGAAACGTGCTGAAATTCGGTGTGGTTGTGTGGCAGGCCACCCTTTATTAATCATGAAATGCACAAGTCTCTAGGACTTTCAGAAGAAAAGTTATTCAAATATATCTTGAACTTTTTTTTATAGATTTGGTGGTTTCACCATTTCCAAAGGTCGTAGAAGCTCGGGGATGGTCCCAATGGATCGGGCAGAGCCACATTAGTTGAGATGGAACCAACTTCCAAGTCTCTATGACCTTCAGAAAAAAAGTTATTGAACAATATCTTGAACTCCTATAGGTTTTCATCCCTAACCCTAACCCTAATCACAACCAAAAAATCAAACACTAATCACAACCCTAACCCTACCCCTTCCAAAGGTCGTAGAAGCTCGGGGGTGGTACCAATGGATCGGGCATAGCCACATTAGTGGAGATGGAACCAACTTCCAAGTCTCTATGACCTACAGAAAAAAAGTTATTGAAGAATATCTTGAGCTCCAATGGGTATTCATCCCTAACCCTAACCCTAATAGCAACCCTAACCCTAACCCTAATCACAACCCTAACCCTAACCCTAATTGCAACCCTAACCCTAACCCTAACCCTAATTGCAACCCTAACCCATATTAGGGATTAATTGGAATAACTCCGCGCTGCTTGCTCGAAACGTGCTGAAATTCGGTGTGGTTGTGTGGCAGGCCACCCTTTATTAATCATGAAATGCACAAGTCTCTAGGACTTTCAGAAGAAAAGTTATTCAAAAATATCTTGAACTTTTTTTTATAGATTTGGTGGTTTCACAATTTCCAAAGGTCGTAGAAGCTCGGGGATGGTCCCAATGGATCGGGCAGAGCCACATTAGTTGAGATGGAACCAACTTCCAAGTCTCTATGACCTTCAGAAAAAAAGTTATTGAACAATATCTTGAACTCCTATAGGTTTTCATCCCTAACCCTAACCCTAATCACAACCAAAAAATCAAACACTAATCACAACCCTAACCCTACCCCTTCCAAAGGTCGTAGAAGCTCGGGGGTGGTACCAATGGATCGGGCATAGCCACATTAGTGGAGATGGAACCAACTTCCAAGTCTCTATGACCTACAGAAAAAAAGTTATTGAAGAATATCTTGAGCTCCAATGGGTATTCATCCCTAACCCTAACCCTAATAGCAACCCTAACCCTAACCCTAATCACAACCCTAACCCTAACCCTAATTGCAACCCTAACCCTAACCCTAACCCTAATTGCAACCCTAACCCATATTAGGGATTAATTGGAATAACTCCGCGCTGCTTGCTCGAAACGTGCTGAAATTCGGTGTGGTTGTGTGGCAGGCCACCCTTTATTAATCATGAAATGCACAAGTCTCTAGGACTTTCAGAAGAAAAGTTATTCAAATATATCTTGAACTTTTTTTTATAGATTTGGTGGTTTCACCATTTCCAAAGGTCGTAGAAGCTCGGGGATGGTCCCAATGGATCGGGCAGAGCCACATTAGTTGAGATGGAACCAACTTCCAAGTCTCTATGACCTTCAGAAAAAAAGTTATTGAACAATATCTTGAACTCCTATAGGTTTTCATCCCTAACCCTAACCCTAATCACAACCAAAAAATCAAACACTAATCACAACCCTAACCCTACCCCTTCCAAAGGTCGTAGAAGCTCGGGGGTGGTACCAATGGATCGGGCATAGCCACATTAGTGGAGATGGAACCAACTTCCAAGTCTCTATGACGTACAGAAAAAAAGTTATTGAAGAATATCTTGAGCTCCAATGGGTATTCATCCCTAACCCTAACCCTAATAGCAACCAAAAAATCAAACACTAATCACAACCCTAACCCTACCCCTTCCAAAGGTCGTAGAAGCTCGGGGGTGGTACCAATGGATCGGGCATAGCCACATTAGTGGAGATGGAACCAACTTCCAAGTCTCTATGACGTACAGAAAAAAAGTTATTGAAGAATATCTTGAGCTCCAATGGGTATTCATCCCTAACCCTAACCCTAATAGCAACCCTAACCCTAACCCTAATCACAACCCTAACCCTAATTGCAACCCTAACCCTAACCCTAACCCTAATTGCAACCCTAACCCATATTAGGGATTAATTGGAATAACTCTGCGCTGCTTGCTCGAAACGTGCTGAAATTCGGTGTGGTTGTGTGGCAGGCCACCCTTTATTAATCATGAAATGCACAAGTCTCTAGGACTTTCAGAAGAAAAGTTATTCAAATATATCTTGAACTTTTTTTTTATAGATTTGGTGGTTTCACCATTTCCAAAGGTCGTAGAAGCTCAGGGATGGTCCCAATGGATCGGGCAGAGCCACATTAGTTGAGATGGAACCAACTTCCAAGTCTCTATGACCTTCAGAAAAAAAGTTATTGAACAATATCTTGAACTCCTATAGGTTTTCATCCCTAACCCTAACCCTAATCACAACCAAAAAATCAAACACTAATCACAACCCTAACCCTACCCCTTCCAAAGGTCGTAGAAGCTCGGGGGTGGTACCAATGGATCGGGCATAGCCACATTAGTGCAGATGGAACCAACTTCCAAGTCTCTATGACCTACAGAAAAAAAGTTATTGAAGAATATCTTGAGCTCCAATGGGTATTCATCCCTAACCCTAACCCTAATAGCAACCCTAACCCTAACCCTAATCACAACCCTAACCCTAATTGCAACCCTAACCCTAACCCTAACCCTAATTGCAACCCTAACCCATATTAGGGATTAATTGGAATAACTCTGCGCTGCTTGCTCGAAACGTGCTGAAATTCGGTGTGGTTGTGTGGCAGGCCACCCTTTATTAATCATGAAATGCACAAGTCTCTAGGACTTTCAGAAGAAAAGTTATTCAAATATATCTTGAACTTTTTTTTATAGATTTGGTGGTTTCACCATTTCCAAAGGTCGTAGAAGCTCGGGGATGGTCCCAATGGATCGGGCAGAGCCACATTAGTTGAGATGGAACCAACTTCCAAGTCTCTATGACCTTCAGAAAAAAAGTTATTGAACAATATCTTGAACTCCTATAGGTTTTCATCCCTAACCCTAACCCTAATCACAACCAAAAAATCAAACACTAATCACAACCCTAACCCTACCCCTTCCAAAGGTCGTAGAAGCTCGGGGGTGGTACCAATGGATCGGGCATAGCCACATTAGTGGAGATGGAACCAACTTCCAAGTCTCTATGACCTACAGAAAAAAAGTTATTGAAGAATATCTTGAGCTCCAATGGGTATTCATCCCTAACCCTAACCCTAATAGCAACCCTAACCCTAACCCTAATCACAACCCTAACCCTAACCCTAATTGCAACCCTAACCCTAACCCTAACCCTAATTGCAACCCTAACCCATATTAGGGATTAATTGGAATAACTCCGCGCTGCTTGCTCGAAACGTGCTGAAATTCGGTGTGGTTGTGTGGCAGGCCACCCTTTATTAATCATGAAATGCACAAGTCTCTAGGACTTTCAGAAGAAAAGTTATTCAAATATATCTTGAACTTTTTTTTATAGATTTGGTGGTTTCACCATTTCCAAAGGTCGTAGAAGCTCGGGGATGGTCCCAATGGATCGGGCAGAGCCACATTAGTTGAGATGGAACCAACTTCCAAGTCTCTATGACCTTCAGAAAAAAAGTTATTGAACAATATCTTGAACTCCTATAGGTTTTCATCCCTAACCCTAACCCTAATCACAACCAAAAAATCAAACACTAATCACAACCCTAACCCTACCCCTTCCAAAGGTCGTAGAAGCTCGGGGGTGGTACCAATGGATCGGGCATAGCCACATTAGTGGAGATGGAACCAACTTCCAAGTCTCTATGACGTACAGAAAAAAAGTTATTGAAGAATATCTTGAGCTCCAATGGGTATTCATCCCTAACCCTAACCCTAATAGCAACCCTAACCCTAACCCTAATCACAACCCTAACCCTAATTGCAACCCTAACCCTAACCCTAACCCTAATTGCAACCCTAACCCATATTAGGGATTAATTGGAATAACTCTGCGCTGCTTGCTCGAAACGTGCTGAAATTCGGTGTGGTTGTGTGGCAGGCCACCCTTTATTAATCATGAAATGCACAAGTCTCTAGGACTTTCAGAAGAAAAGTTATTCAAATATATCTTGAACTTTTTTTTTATAGATTTGGTGGTTTCACCATTTCCAAAGGTCGTAGAAGCTCAGGGATGGTCCCAATGGATCGGGCAGAGCCACATTAGTTGAGATGGAACCAACTTCCAAGTCTCTATGACCTTCAGAAAAAAAGTTATTGAACAATATCTTGAACTCCTATAGGTTTTCATCCCTAACCCTAACCCTAATCACAACCAAAAAATCAAACACTAATCACAACCCTAACCCTACCCCTTCCAAAGGTCGTAGAAGCTCGGGGGTGGTACCAATGGATCGGGCATAGCCACATTAGTGCAGATGGAACCAACTTCCAAGTCTCTATGACCTACAGAAAAAAAGTTATTGAAGAATATCTTGAGCTCCAATGGGTATTCATCCCTAACCCTAACCCTAATAGCAACCCTAACCCTAACCCTAATCACAACCCTAACCCTAATTGCAACCCTAACCCTAACCCTAACCCTAATTGCAACCCTAACCCATATTAGGGATTAATTGGAATAACTCTGCGCTGCTTGCTCGAAACGTGCTGAAATTCGGTGTGGTTGTGTGGCAGGCCACCCTTTATTAATCATGAAATGCACAAGTCTCTAGGACTTTCAGAAGAAAAGTTATTCAAATATATCTTGAACTTTTTTTTATAGATTTGGTGGTTTCACCATTTCCAAAGGTCGTAGAAGCTCGGGGATGGTCCCAATGGATCGGGCAGAGCCACATTAGTTGAGATGGAACCAACTTCCAAGTCTCTATGACCTTCAGAAAAAAAGTTATTGAACAATATCTTGAACTCCTATAGGTTTTCATCCCTAACCCTAACCCTAATCACAACCAAAAAATCAAACACTAATCACAACCCTAACCCTACCCCTTCCAAAGGTCGTAGAAGCTCGGGGGTGGTACCAATGGATCGGGCATAGCCACATTAGTGGAGATGGAACCAACTTCCAAGTCTCTATGACCTACAGAAAAAAAGTTATTGAAGAATATCTTGAGCTCCAATGGGTATTCATCCCTAACCCTAACCCTAATAGCAACCCTAACCCTAACCCTAATCACAACCCTAACCCTAACCCTAATTGCAACCCTAACCCTAACCCTAACCCTAATTGCAACCCTAACCCATATTAGGGATTAATTGGAATAACTCTGCGCTGCTTGCTCGAAACGTGCTGAAATTCGGTGTGGTTGTGTGGCAGGCCACCCTTTATTAGTCATGGAATGCACAAGTCTCTAGGACTTTCAGAAGAAAAGTTATTCAAATATATCTTGAACTTTTTTTTATAGATTTGGTGGTTTCACCATTTCCAAAGGTCGTAGAAGCTCGGGGATGGTCCCAATGGATCGGGCAGAGCCACATTAGTTGAGATGGAACCAACTTCCAAGTCTCTATGACCTTCAGAAAAAAAGTTATTGAACAATATCTTGAACTCCTATAGGTTTTCATCCCTAACCCTAACCCTAATCACAACCAAAAAATCAAACACTAATCACAACCCTAACCCTACCCCTTCCAAAGGTCGTAGAAGCTCGGGGGTGGTACCAATGGATCGGGCATAGCCACATTAGTGGAGATGGAACCACCTTCCAAGTCTCTATGACCTACAGAAAAAAAGTTATTGAAGAATATCTTGAGCTCCAATGGGTATTCATCCCTAACCCTAACCCTAATAGCAACCCTAACCCTAACCCTAATCACAACCCTAACCCTAATTGCAACCCTAACCCTAACCCTAACCCTAATTGCAACCCTAACCCATATTAGGGATTAATTGGAATAACTCTGCGCTGCTTGCTCGAAACGTGCTGAAATTCGGTGTGGTTGTGTGGCAGGCCACCCTTTATTAATCATGAAATGCACAAGTCTCTAGGACTTTCAGAAGAAAAGTTATTCAAATATATCTTGAACTTTTTTTTATAGATTTGGTGGTTTCACCATTTCCAAAGGTCGTAGAAGCTCGGGGATGGTCCCAATGGATCGGGCAGAGCCACATTAGTTGAGATGGAACCAACTTCCAAGTCTCTATGACCTTCAGAAAAAAAGTTATTGAACAATATCTTGAACTCCTATAGGTTTTCATCCCTAACCCTAACCCTAATCACAACCAAAAAATCAAACACTAATCACAACCCTAACCCTACCCCTTCCAAAGGTCGTAGAAGCTCGGGGGTGGTACCAATGGATCGGGCATAGCCACATTAGTGGAGATGGAACCAACTTCCAAGTCTCTATGACCTACAGAAAAAAAGTTATTGAAGAATATCTTGAGCTCCAATGGGTATTCATCCCTAACCCTAACCCTAATAGCAACCCTAACCCTAACCCTAATCACAACCCTAACCCTAATTGCAACCCTAACCCTAACCCTAACCCTAATTGCAACCCTAACCCATATTAGGGATTAATTGGAATAACTCTGCGCTGCTTGCTCGAAACGTGCTGAAATTTGGTGTGGTTGTGTGGCAGGCCACCCTTTATTAATCATGAAATGCACAAGTCTCTAGGACTTTCAGAAGAAAAGTTATTCAAATATATCTTGAACTTTTTTTTATAGATTTGGTGGTTTCACCATTTCCAAAGGTCGTAGAAGCTCGGGGATGGTCCCAATGGATCGGGCAGAGCCACATTAGTTGAGATGGAACCAACTTCCGAGTCTCTATGACCTTCAGAAAAAAAGTTATTGAACAATATCTTGAACTCCTATAGGTTTTCATCCCTAACCCTAACCCTAATCACAACCAAAAAATCAAACACTAATCACAACCCTAACCCTACCCCTTCCAAAGGTCGTAGAAGCTCGGGGGTGGTACCAATGGATCGGGCATAGCCACATTAGTGGAGATGGAACCAACTTCCAAGTCTCTATGACCTACAGAAAAAAAGTTATTGAAGAATATCTTGAGCTCCAATGGGTATTCATCCCTAACCCTAACCCTAATAGCAACCCTAACCCTAACCCTAATCACAACCCTAACCCTAATTGCAACCCTAACCCTAACCCTAACCCTAATTGCAACCCTAACCCATATTAGGGATTAATTGGAATAACTCTGCGCTGCTTGCTCGAAACGTGCTGAAATTCGGTGTGGTTGTGTGGCAGGCCACCCTTTATTAATCATGAAATGCACAAGTCTCTAGGACTTTCAGAAGAAAAGTTATTCAAATATATCTTGAACTTTTTTTTATAGATTTGGTGGTTTCACCATTTCCAAAGGTCGTAGAAGCTCGGGGATGGTCCCAATGGATCGGGCAGAGCCACATTAGTTGAGATGGAACCAACTTCCAAGTCTCTATGACCTTCAGAAAAAAAGTTATTGAACAATATCTTGAACTCCTATAGGTTTTCATCCCTAACCCTAACCCTAATCACAACCAAAAAATCAAACACTAATCACAACCCTAACCCTACCCCTTCCAAAGGTCGTAGAAGCTCGGGGGTGGTACCAATGGATCGGGCATAGCCACATTAGTGGAGATGGAACCAACTTCCAAGTCTCTATGACCTACAGAAAAAAAGTTATTGAAGAATATCTTGAGCTCCAATGGGTATTCATCCCTAACCCTAACCCTAATAGCAACCCTAACCCTAACCCTAATCACAACCCTAACCCTAATTGCAACCCTAACCCTAACCCTAACCCTAATTGCAACCCTAACCCATATTAGGGATTAATTGGAATAACTCTGCGCTGCTTGCTCGAAACGTGCTGAAATTCGGTGTGGTTGTGTGGCAGGCCACCCTTTATTAATCATGAAATGCACAAGTCTCTAGGACTTTCAGAAGAAAAGTTATTCAAATATATCTTGAACTTTTTTTTTATAGATTTGGTGGTTTCACCATTTCCAAAGGTCGTAGAAGCTCGGGGATGGTCCCAATGGATCGGGCAGAGCCACATTAGTTGAGATGGAACCAACTTCCAAGTCTCTATGACCTTCAGAAAAAAAGTTATTGAACAATATCTTGAACTCCTATAGGTTTTCATCCCTAACCCTAACCCTAATCACAACCAAAAAATCAAACACTAATCACAACCCTAACCCTACCCCTTCCAAAGGTCGTAGAAGCTCGGGGGTGGTACCAATGGATCGGGCATAGCCACATTAGTGTAGATGGAACCAACTTCCAAGTCTCTATGACCTACAGAAAAAAAGTTATTGAAGAATATCTTGAGCTCCAATGGGTATTCATCCCTAACCCTAACCATAATAGCAACCCTAACCCTAACCCTAATCACAACCCTAACCCTAACCCTAATTGCAACCCTAACCCTAACCCTAACCCTAATTGCAACCCTAACCCATATTAGGGATTAATTGGAATAACTCTGCGCTGCTTGCTCGAAACGTGCTGAAATTCGGTGTGGTTGTGTGGCAGGCCACCCTTTATTAATCATGAAATGCACAAGTCTCTAGGACTTTCAGAAGAAAAGTTATTCAAATATATCTTGAACCTTGTTTTTATAGATTTGGTGGTTTCACCATTTCCAAAGGTCGTAGAAGCTCAGGGATGGTCCCAATGGATCGGGCAGAGCCACATTAGTTGAGATGGAACCAACTTCCAAGTCTCTATGACCTTCAGAAAAAAAGTTATTGAACAATATCTTGAACTCCTATAGGTTTTCATCCCTAACCCTAACCCTAATCACAACCAAAAAATCAAACACTAATCACAACCCTAACCCTACCCCTTCCAAAGGTCGTAGAAGCTCGGGGGTGGTACCAATGGATCGGGCATAGCCACATTAGTGGAGATGGAACCAACTTCCAAGTCTCTATGACCTACAGAAAAAAAGTTATTGAAGAATATCTTGAGCTCCAATGGGTATTCATCCCTAACCCTAACCCTAATAGCAACCCTAACCCTAACCCTAATCACAACCCTAACCCTAACCCTAATTGCAACCCTAACCCTAACCCTAATTGCAACCCTAACCCTAACCCTAATTGCAACCCTAACCCATATTAGGGATTAATTGGAATAACTCTGCGCTGCTTGCTCGAAACGTGCTGAAATTCAGTGTGGTTGTGTGGCAGGCCACCCTTTATTAATCATGAAATGCACAAGTCTCTAGGACTTTCAGAAGAAAAGTTATTCAAATATATCTTGAACTTTTTTTTTATAGATTTGGTGGTTTCACCATTTCCAAAGGTCGTAGAAGCTCAGGGATGGTCCCAATGGATCGGGCAGAGCCACATTAGTTGAGATGGAACCAACTTCCAAGTCTCTATGACCTTCAGAAAAAAAGTTATTGAACAATATCTTGAACTCCTATAGGTTTTCATCCCTAACCCTAACCCTAATCACAACCAAAAAATCAAACACTAATCACAACCCTAACCCTACCCCTTCCAAAGGTCGTAGAAGCTCGGGGGTGGTACCAATGGATCGGGCATAGCCACATTAGTGGAGATGGAACCAACTTCCAAGTCTCTATGACCTACAGAAAAAAAGTTATTGAAGAATATCTTGAGCTCCAATGGGTATTCATCCCTAACCCTAACCCTAATAGCAACCCTAACCCTAACCCTAATCACAACCCTAACCCTAACCCTAATTGCAACCCTAACCCTAACCCTAACCCTAATTGCAACCCTAACCCATATTAGGGATTAATTGGAATAACTCTGCGCTGCTTGCTCGAAACGTGCTGAAATTCGGTGTGGTTGTGTGGCAGGCCACCCTTTATTAATCATGAAATGCACAAGTCTCTAGGACTTTCAGAAGAAAAGTTATTCAAATATATCTTGAACTTTTTTTTTATAGATTTGGTGGTTTCACCATTTCCAAAGGTCGTAGAAGCTCGGGGATGGTCCCAATGGATCGGGCAGAGCCACATTAGTTGAGATGGAACCAACTTCCAAGTCTCTATGACCTTCAGAAAAAAAGTTATTGAACAATATCTTGAACTCCTATAGGTTTTCATCCCTAACCCTAACCCTAATCACAACCAAAAAATCAAACACTAATCACAACCCTAACCCTACCCCTTCCAAAGGTCGTAGAAGCTCGGGGGTGGTACCAATGGATCGGGCATAGCCACATTAGTGGAGATGGAACCAACTTCCAAGTCTCTATGACCTACAGAAAAAAAGTTATTGAAGAATATCTTGAGCTCCAATGGGTATTCATCCCTAACCCTAACCCTAATAGCAACCCTAACCCTAACCCTAATCACAACCCTAACCCTAACCCTAATTGCAACCCTAACCCTAACCCTAACCCTAATTGCAACCCTAACCCATATTAGGGATTAATTGGAATAACTCTGCGCTGCTTGCTCGAAACGTGCTGAAATTCGGTGTGGTTGTGTGGCAGGCCACCCTTTATTAATCATGAAATGCACAAGTCTCTAGGACTTTCAGAAGAAAAGTTATTCAAATATATCTTGAACCTTGTTTTTATAGATTTGGTGGTTTCACCATTTCCAAAGGTCGTAGAAGCTCAGGGATGGTCCCAATGGATCGGGCAGAGCCACATTAGTTGAGATGGAACCAACTTCCAAGTCTCTATGACCTTCAGAAAAAAAGTTATTGAACAATATCTTGAACTCCTATAGGTTTTCATCCCTAACCCTAACCCTAATCACAACCAAAAAATCAAACACTAATCACAACCCTAACCCTACCCCTTCCAAAGGTCGTAGAAGCTCGGGGGTGGTACCAATGGATCGGGCATAGCCACATTAGTGGAGATGGAACCAACTTCCAAGTCTCTATGACCTACAGAAAAAAAGTTATTGAAGAATATCTTGAGCTCCAATGGGTATTCATCCCTAACCCTAACCCTAATAGCAACCCTAACCCTAACCCTAATCACAACCCTAACCCTAATTGCAACCCTAACCCTAACCCTAACCCTAATTGCAACCCTAACCCATATTAGGGATTAATTGGAATAACTCTGCGCTGCTTGCTCGAAACGTGCTGAAATTCGGTGTGGTTGTGTGGCAGGCCACCCTTTATTAATCATGAAATGCACAAGTCTCTAGGACTTTCAGAAGAAAAGTTATTCAAATATATCTTGAACTTTTTTTTTATAGATTTGGTGGTTTCACCATTTCCAAAGGTCGTAGAAGCTCGGGGATGGTCCCAATGGATCGGGCAGAGCCACATTAGTTGAGATGGAACCAACTTCCAAGTCTCTATGACCTTCAGAAAAAAAGTTATTGAACAATATCTTGAACTCCTATAGGTTTTCATCCCTAACCCTAACCCTAATCACAACCAAAAAATCAAACACTAATCACAACCCTAACCCTACCCCTTCCAAAGGTCGTAGAAGCTCGGGGGTGGTACCAATGGATCGGGCATAGCCACATTAGTGTAGATGGAACCAACTTCCAAGTCTCTATGACCTACAGAAAAAAAGTTATTGAAGAATATCTTGAGCTCCAATGGGTATTCATCCCTAACCCTAACCATAATAGCAACCCTAACCCTAACCCTAATCACAACCCTAACCCTAACCCTAATTGCAACCCTAACCCTAACCCTAACCCTAATTGCAACCCTAACCCATATTAGGGATTAATTGGAATAACTCTGCGCTGCTTGCTCGAAACGTGCTGAAATTCGGTGTGGTTGTGTGGCAGGCCACCCTTTATTAATCATGAAATGCACAAGTCTCTAGGACTTTCAGAAGAAAAGTTATTCAAATATATCTTGAACCTTGTTTTTATAGATTTGGTGGTTTCACCATTTCCAAAGGTCGTAGAAGCTCAGGGATGGTCCCAATGGATCGGGCAGAGCCACATTAGTTGAGATGGAACCAACTTCCAAGTCTCTATGACCTTCAGAAAAAAAGTTATTGAACAATATCTTGAACTCCTATAGGTTTTCATCCCTAACCCTAACCCTAATCACAACCAAAAAATCAAACACTAATCACAACCCTAACCCTACCCCTTCCAAAGGTCGTAGAAGCTCGGGGGTGGTACCAATGGATCGGGCATAGCCACATTAGTGGAGATGGAACCAACTTCCAAGTCTCTATGACCTACAGAAAAAAAGTTATTGAAGAATATCTTGAGCTCCAATGGGTATTCATCCCTAACCCTAACCCTAATAGCAACCCTAACCCTAACCCTAATCACAACCCTAACCCTAACCCTAATTGCAACCCTAACCCTAACCCTAATTGCAACCCTAACCCTAACCCTAATTGCAACCCTAACCCATATTAGGGATTAATTGGAATAACTCTGCGCTGCTTGCTCGAAACGTGCTGAAATTCAGTGTGGTTGTGTGGCAGGCCACCCTTTATTAATCATGAAATGCACAAGTCTCTAGGACTTTCAGAAGAAAAGTTATTCAAATATATCTTGAACTTTTTTTTTATAGATTTGGTGGTTTCACCATTTCCAAAGGTCGTAGAAGCTCAGGGATGGTCCCAATGGATCGGGCAGAGCCACATTAGTTGAGATGGAACCAACTTCCAAGTCTCTATGACCTTCAGAAAAAAAGTTATTGAACAATATCTTGAACTCCTATAGGTTTTCATTCCTAACCCTAACCCTAATCACAACCAAAAAATCAAACACTAATCACAACCCTAACCCTACCCCTTCCAAAGGTCGTAGAAGCTCGGGGGTGGTACCAATGGATCGGGCATAGCCACATTAGTGGAGATGGAACCAACTTCCAAGTCTCTATGACCTACAGAAAAAAAGTTATTGAAGAATATCTTGAGCTCCAATGGGTATTCATCCCTAACCCTAACCCTAATAGCAACCCTAACCCTAACCCTAATCACAACCCTAACCCTAACCCTAATTGCAACCCTAACCCTAACCCTAACCCTAATTGCAACCCTAACCCATATTAGGGATTAATTGGAATAACTCTGCGCTGCTTGCTCGAAACGTGCTGAAATTCGGTGTGGTTGTGTGGCAGGCCACCCTTTATTAATCATGAAATGCACAAGTCTCTAGGACTTTCAGAAGAAAAGTTATTCAAATATATCTTGAACTTTTTTTTATAGATTTGGTGGTTTCACCATTTCCAAAGGTCGTAGAAGCTCAGGGATGGTCCCAATGGATCGGGCAGAGCCACATTAGTTGAGATGGAACCAACTTCCAAGTCTCTATGACCTTCAGAAAAAAAGTTATTGAACAATATCTTGAACTCCTATAGGTTTTCATCCCTAACCCTAACCCTAATCACAACCAAAAAATCAAACACTAATCACAACCCTAACCCTACCCCTTCCAAAGGTCGTAGAAGCTCGGGGGTGGTACCAATGGATCGGGCATAGCCACATTAGTGGAGATGGAACCAACTTCCAAGTCTCTATGACCTACAGAAAAAAAGTTATTGAAGAATATCTTGAGCTCCAATGGGTATTCATCCCTAACCCTAACCCTAATAGCAACCCTAACCCTAACCCTAATCACAACCCTAACCCTAACCCTAATTGCAACCCTAACCCTAACCCTAACCCTAATTGCAACCCTAACCCATATTAGGGATTAATTGGAATAACTCCGCGCTGCTTGCTCGAAACGTGCTGAAATTCGGTGTGGTTGTGTGGCAGGCCACCCTTTATTAATCATGAAATGCACAAGTCTCTAGGACTTTCAGAAGAAAAGTTATTCAAATATATCTTGAACTTTTTTTTATAGATTTGGTGGTTTCACCATTTCCAAAGGTCGTAGAAGCTCGGGGATGGTCCCAATGGATCGGGCAGAGCCACATTAGTTGAGATGGAACCAACTTCCAAGTCTCTATGACCTTCAGAAAAAAAGTTATTGAACAATATCTTGAACTCCTATAGGTTTTCATCCCTAACCCTAACCCTAATCACAACCAAAAAATCAAACACTAATCACAACCCTAACCCTACCCCTTCCAAAGGTCGTAGAAGCTCGGGGGTGGTACCAATGGATCGGGCATAGCCACATTAGTGGAGATGGAACCAACTTCCAAGTCTCTATGACCTACAGAAAAAAAGTTATTGAAGAATATCTTGAGCTCCAATGGGTATTCATCCCTAACCCTAACCCTAATAGCAACCCTAACCCTAACCCTAATCACAACCCTAACCCTAACCCTAATTGCAACCCTAACCCTAACCCTAACCCTAATTGCAACCCTAACCCATATTAGGGATTAATTGGAATAACTCTGCGCTGCTTGCTCGAAACGTGCTGAAATTCGGTGTGGTTGTGTGGCAGGCCACCCTTTATTAATCATGAAATGCACAAGTCTCTAGGACTTTCAGAAGAAAAGTTATTCAAATATATCTTGAACTTTTTTTTTATAGATTTGGTGGTTTCACCATTTCCAAAGGTCGTAGAAGCTCGGGGATGGTCCCAATGGATCGGGCAGAGCCACATTAGTTGAGATGGAACCAACTTCCAAGTCTCTATGACCTTCAGAAAAAAAGTTATTGAACAATATCTTGAACTCCTATAGGTTTTCATCCCTAACCCTAACCCTAATCACAACCAAAAAATCAAACACTAATCACAACCCTAACCCTACCCCTTCCAAAGGTCGTAGAAGCTCGGGGGTGGTACCAATGGATCGGGCATAGCCACATTAGTGGAGATGGAACCAACTTCCAAGTCTCTATGACCTACAGAAAAAAAGTTATTGAAGAATATCTTGAGCTCCAATGGGTATTCATCCCTAACCCTAACCCTAATAGCAACCCTAACCCTAACCCTAATCACAACCCTAACCCTAACCCTAATTGCAACCCTAACCCTAACCCTAACCCTAATTGCAACCCTAACCCATATTAGGGATTAATTGGAATAACTCTGCGCTGCTTGCTCGAAACGTGCTGAAATTCGGTGTGGTTGTGTGGCAGGCCACCCTTTATTAATCATGAAATGCACAAGTCTCTAGGACTTTCAGAAGAAAAGTTATTCAAATATATCTTGAACTTTTTTTTTATAGATTTGGTGGTTTCACCATTTCCAAAGGTCGTAGAAGCTCGGGGATGGTCCCAATGGATCGGGCAGAGCCACATTAGTTGAGATGGAACCAACTTCCAAGTCTCTATGACCTTCAGAAAAAAAGTTATTGAACAATATCTTGAACTCCTATAGGTTTTCATCCCTAACCCTAACCCTAATCACAACCAAAAAATCAAACACTAATCACAACCCTAACCCTACCCCTTCCAAAGGTCGTAGAAGCTCGGGGGTGGTACCAATGGATCGGGCATAGCCACATTAGTGGAGATGGAACCAACTTCCAAGTCTCTATGACCTACAGAAAAAAAGTTATTGAAGAATATCTTGAGCTCCAATGGGTATTCATCCCTAACCCTAACCCTAATAGCAACCCTAACCCTAACCCTAATCACAACCCTAACCCAAACCCTAATTGCAACCCTAACCCTAACCCTAACCCTAATTGCAACCCTAACCCATATTAGGGATTAATTGGAATAACTCCGCGCTGCTTGCTCGAAACGTGCTGAAATTCGGTGTGGTTGTGTGGCAGGCCACCCTTTATTAATCATGAAATGCACAAGTCTCTAGGACTTTCAGAAGAAAAGTTATTCAAATATATCTTGAACTTTTTTTTATAGATTTGGTGGTTTCACCATTTCCAAAGGTCGTAGAAGCTCGGGGATGGTCCCAATGGATCGGGCAGAGCCACATTAGTTGAGATGGAACCAACTTCCAAGTCTCTATGACCTTCAGAAAAAAAGTTATTGAACAATATCTTGAACTCCTATAGGTTTTCATCCCTAACCCTAACCCTAATCACAACCCTAACCCTAATTGCAACCCTAACCCTAACCCTAACCCTAATTGCAACCCTAACCCATATTAGGGATTAATTGGAATAACTCTGCGCTGCTTGCTCGAAACGTGCTGAAATTTGGTGTGGTTGTGTGGCAGGCCACCCTTTATTAATCATGAAATGCACAAGTCTCTAGGACTTTCAGAAGAAAAGTTATTCAAATATATCTTGAACTTTTTTTTTATAGATTTGGTGGTTTCACCATTTCCAAAGGTCGTAGAAGCTCAGGGATGGTCCCAATGGATCGGGCAGAGCCACATTAGTTGAGATGGAACCAACTTCCAAGTCTCTATGACCTTCAGAAAAAAAGTTATTGAACAATATCTTGAACTCCTATAGGTTTTCATCCCTAACCCTAACCCTAATCACAACCAAAAAATCAAACACTAATCACAACCCTAACCCTACCCCTTCCAAAGGTCGTAGAAGCTCGGGGGTGGTACCAATGGATCGGGCATAGCCACATTAGTGGAGATGGAACCAACTTCCAAGTCTCTATGACCTACAGAAAAAAAGTTATTGAAGAATATCTTGAGCTCCAATGGGTATTCATCCCTAACCCTAACCCTAATAGCAACCCTAACCCTAACCCTAATCACAACCCTAACCCTAACCCTAATTGCAACCCTAACCCTAACCCTAATTGCAACCCTAACCCTAACCCTAATTGCAACCCTAACCCATATTAGGGATTAATTGGAATAACTCTGCGCTGCTTGCTCGAAACGTGCTGAAATTCAGTGTGGTTGTGTGGCAGGCCACCCTTTATTAATCATGAAATGCACAAGTCTCTAGGACTTTCAGAAGAAAAGTTATTCAAATATATCTTGAACTTTTTTTTTATAGATTTGGTGGTTTCACCATTTCCAAAGGTCGTAGAAGCTCAGGGATGGTCCCAATGGATCGGGCAGAGCCACATTAGTTGAGATGGAACCAACTTCCAAGTCTCTATGACCTTCAGAAAAAAAGTTATTGAACAATATCTTGAACTCCTATAGGTTTTCATCCCTAACCCTAACCCTAATCACAACCAAAAAATCAAACACTAATCACAACCCTAACCCTACCCCTTCCAAAGGTCGTAGAAGCTCGGGGGTGGTACCAATGGATCGGGCATAGCCACATTAGTGGAGATGGAACCAACTTCCAAGTCTCTATGACCTACAGAAAAAAAGTTATTGAAGAATATCTTGAGCTCCAATGGGTATTCATCCCTAACCCTAACCCTAATAGCAACCCTAACCCTAACCCTAATCACAACCCTAACCCTAACCCTAATTGCAACCCTAACCCTAACCCTAACCCTAATTGCAACCCTAACCCATATTAGGGATTAATTGGAATAACTCTGCGCTGCTTGCTCGAAACGTGCTGAAATTCGGTGTGGTTGTGTGGCAGGCCACCCTTTATTAATCATGAAATGCACAAGTCTCTAGGACTTTCAGAAGAAAAGTTATTCAAATATATCTTGAACTTTTTTTTTATAGATTTGGTGGTTTCACCATTTCCAAAGGTCGTAGAAGCTCGGGGATGGTCCCAATGGATCGGGCAGAGCCACATTAGTTGAGATGGAACCAACTTCCAAGTCTCTATGACCTTCAGAAAAAAAGTTATTGAACAATATCTTGAACTCCTATAGGTTTTCATCCCTAACCCTAACCCTAATCACAACCCTAACCCTAATTGCAACCCTAACCCTAACCCTAACCCTAATTGCAACCCTAACCCATATTAGGGATTAATTGGAATAACTCTGCGCTGCTTGCTCGAAACGTGCTGAAATTTGGTGTGGTTGTGTGGCAGGCCACCCTTTATTAATCATGAAATGCACAAGTCTCTAGGACTTTCAGAAGAAAAGTTATTCAAATATATCTTGAACTTTTTTTTTATAGATTTGGTGGTTTCACCATTTCCAAAGGTCGTAGAAGCTCAGGGATGGTCCCAATGGATCGGGCAGAGCCACATTAGTTGAGATGGAACCAACTTCCAAGTCTCTATGACCTTCAGAAAAAAAGTTATTGAACAATATCTTGAACTCCTATAGGTTTTCATCCCTAACCCTAACCCTAATCACAACCAAAAAATCAAACACTAATCACAACCCTAACCCTACCCCTTCCAAAGGTCGTAGAAGCTCGGGGGTGGTACCAATGGATCGGGCATAGCCACATTAGTGGAGATGGAACCAACTTCCAAGTCTCTATGACCTACAGAAAAAAAGTTATTGAAGAATATCTTGAGCTCCAATGGGTATTCATCCCTAACCCTAACCCTAATAGCAACCCTAACCCTAACCCTAATCACAACCCTAACCCTAACCCTAATTGCAACCCTAACCCTAACCCTAATTGCAACCCTAACCCTAACCCTAATTGCAACCCTAACCCATATTAGGGATTAATTGGAATAACTCTGCGCTGCTTGCTCGAAACGTGCTGAAATTCAGTGTGGTTGTGTGGCAGGCCACCCTTTATTAATCATGAAATGCACAAGTCTCTAGGACTTTCAGAAGAAAAGTTATTCAAATATATCTTGAACTTTTTTTTTATAGATTTGGTGGTTTCACCATTTCCAAAGGTCGTAGAAGCTCAGGGATGGTCCCAATGGATCGGGCAGAGCCACATTAGTTGAGATGGAACCAACTTCCAAGTCTCTATGACCTTCAGAAAAAAAGTTATTGAACAATATCTTGAACTCCTATAGGTTTTCATCCCTAACCCTAACCCTAATCACAACCAAAAAATCAAACACTAATCACAACCCTAACCCTACCCCTTCCAAAGGTCGTAGAAGCTCGGGGGTGGTACCAATGGATCGGGCATAGCCACATTAGTGGAGATGGAACCAACTTCCAAGTCTCTATGACCTACAGAAAAAAAGTTATTGAAGAATATCTTGAGCTCCAATGGGTATTCATCCCTAACCCTAACCCTAATAGCAACCCTAACCCTAACCCTAATCACAACCCTAACCCTAACCCTAATTGCAACCCTAACCCTAACCCTAACCCTAATTGCAACCCTAACCCATATTAGGGATTAATTGGAATAACTCTGCGCTGCTTGCTCGAAACGTGCTGAAATTCGGTGTGGTTGTGTGGCAGGCCACCCTTTATTAATCATGAAATGCACAAGTCTCTAGGACTTTCAGAAGAAAAGTTATTCAAATATATCTTGAACTTTTTTTTTATAGATTTGGTGGTTTCACCATTTCCAAAGGTCGTAGAAGCTCGGGGATGGTCCCAATGGATCGGGCAGAGCCACATTAGTTGAGATGGAACCAACTTCCAAGTCTCTATGACCTTCAGAAAAAAAGTTATTGAACAATATCTTGAACTCCTATAGGTTTTCATCCCTAACCCTAACCCTAATCACAACCAAAAAATCAAACACTAATCACAACCCTAACCCTACCCCTTCCAAAGGTCGTAGAAGCTCGGGGGTGGTACCAATGGATCGGGCATAGCCACATTAGTGGAGATGGAACCAACTTCCAAGTCTCTATGACCTACAGAAAAAAAGTTATTGAAGAATATCTTGAGCTCCAATGGGTATTCATCCCTAACCCTAACCCTAATAGCAACCCTAACCCTAACCCTAATCACAACCCTAACCCTAACCCTAATTGCAACCCTAACCCTAACCCTAACCCTAATTGCAACCCTAACCCATATTAGGGATTAATTGGAATAACTCTGCGCTGCTTGCTCGAAACGTGCTGAAATTCGGTGTGGTTGTGTGGCAGGCCACCCTTTATTAGTCATGGAATGCACAAGTCTCTAGGACTTTCAGAAGAAAAGTTATTCAAATATATCTTGAACTTTTTTTTATAGATTTGGTGGTTTCACCATTTCCAAAGGTCGTAGAAGCTCGGGGATGGTCCCAATGGATCGGGCAGAGCCACATTAGTTGAGATGGAACCAACTTCCAAGTCTCTATGACCTTCAGAAAAAAAGTTATTGAACAATATCTTGAACTCCTATAGGTTTTCATCCCTAACCCTAACCCTAATCACAACCAAAAAATCAAACACTAATCACAACCCTAACCCTACCCCTTCCAAAGGTCGTAGAAGCTCGGGGGTGGTACCAATGGATCGGGCATAGCCACATTAGTGGAGATGGAACCACCTTCCAAGTCTCTATGACCTACAGAAAAAAAGTTATTGAAGAATATCTTGAGCTCCAATGGGTATTCATCCCTAACCCTAACCCTAATAGCAACCCTAACCCTAACCCTAATCACAACCCTAACCCTAATTGCAACCCTAACCCTAACCCTAACCCTAATTGCAACCCTAACCCATATTAGGGATTAATTGGAATAACTCTGCGCTGCTTGCTCGAAACGTGCTGAAATTCGGTGTGGTTGTGTGGCAGGCCACCCTTTATTAATCATGAAATGCACAAGTCTCTAGGACTTTCAGAAGAAAAGTTATTCAAATATATCTTGAACTTTTTTTTATAGATTTGGTGGTTTCACCATTTCCAAAGGTCGTAGAAGCTCGGGGATGGTCCCAATGGATCGGGCAGAGCCACATTAGTTGAGATGGAACCAACTTCCAAGTCTCTATGACCTTCAGAAAAAAAGTTATTGAACAATATCTTGAACTCCTATAGGTTTTCATCCCTAACCCTAACCCTAATCACAACCAAAAAATCAAACACTAATCACAACCCTAACCCTACCCCTTCCAAAGGTCGTAGAAGCTCGGGGGTGGTACCAATGGATCGGGCATAGCCACATTAGTGGAGATGGAACCAACTTCCAAGTCTCTATGACCTACAGAAAAAAAGTTATTGAAGAATATCTTGAGCTCCAATGGGTATTCATCCCTAACCCTAACCCTAATCACAACCCTAACCCTAATTGCAACCCTAACCCTAACCCTAACCCTAATTGCAACCCTAACCCATATTAGGGATTAATTGGAATAACTCTGCGCTGCTTGCTCGAAACGTGCTGAAATTCGGTGTGGTTGTGTGGCAGGCCACCCTTTATTAATCATGAAATGCACAAGTCTCTAGGACTTTCAGAAGAAAAGTTATTCAAATATATCTTGAACTTTTTTTTATAGATTTGGTGGTTTCACCATTTCCAAAGGTCGTAGAAGCTCGGGGATGGTCCCAATGGATCGGGCAGAGCCACATTAGTTGAGATGGAACCAACTTCCAAGTCTCTATGACCTTCAGAAAAAAAGTTATTGAACAATATCTTGAACTCCTATAGGTTTTCATCCCTAACCCTAACCCTAATCACAACCAAAAAATCAAACACTAATCACAACCCTAACCCTACCCCTTCCAAAGGTCGTAGAAGCTCGGGGGTGGTACCAATGGATCGGGCATAGCCACATTAGTGGAGATGGAACCAACTTCCAAGTCTCTATGACCTACAGAAAAAAAGTTATTGAAGAATATCTTGAGCTCCAATGGGTATTCATCCCTAACCCTAACCCTAATAGCAACCCTAACCCTAACCCTAATCACAACCCTAACCCTAATTGCAACCCTAACCCTAACCCTAACCCTAATTGCAACCCTAACCCATATTAGGGATTAATTGGAATAACTCTGCGCTGCTTGCTCGAAACGTGCTGAAATTCGGTGTGGTTGTGTGGCAGGCCACCCTTTATTAATCATGAAATGCACAAGTCTCTAGGACTTTCAGAAGAAAAGTTATTCAAATATATCTTGAACTTTTTTTTTATAGATTTGGTGGTTTCACCATTTCCAAAGGTCGTAGAAGCTCGGGGATGGTCCCAATGGATCGGGCAGAGCCACATTAGTTGAGATGGAACCAACTTCCAAGTCTCTATGACCTTCAGAAAAAAAGTTATTGAACAATATCTTGAACTCCTATAGGTTTTCATCCCTAACCCTAACCCTAATCACAACCAAAAAATCAAACACTAATCACAACCCTAACCCTACCCCTTCCAAAGGTCGTAGAAGCTCGGGGGTGGTACCAATGGATCGGGCATAGCCACATTAGTGTAGATGGAACCAACTTCCAAGTCTCTATGACCTACAGAAAAAAAGTTATTGAAGAATATCTTGAGCTCCAATGGGTATTCATCCCTAACCCTAACCATAATAGCAACCCTAACCCTAACCCTAATCACAACCCTAACCCTAACCCTAATTGCAACCCTAACCCTAACCCTAACCCTAATTGCAACCCTAACCCATATTAGGGATTAATTGGAATAACTCTGCGCTGCTTGCTCGAAACGTGCTGAAATTCGGTGTGGTTGTGTGGCAGGCCACCCTTTATTAATCATGAAATGCACAAGTCTCTAGGACTTTCAGAAGAAAAGTTATTCAAATATATCTTGAACCTTGTTTTTATAGATTTGGTGGTTTCACCATTTCCAAAGGTCGTAGAAGCTCAGGGATGGTCCCAATGGATCGGGCAGAGCCACATTAGTTGAGATGGAACCAACTTCCAAGTCTCTATGACCTTCAGAAAAAAAGTTATTGAACAATATCTTGAACTCCTATAGGTTTTCATCCCTAACCCTAACCCTAATCACAACCAAAAAATCAAACACTAATCACAACCCTAACCCTACCCCTTCCAAAGGTCGTAGAAGCTCGGGGGTGGTACCAATGGATCGGGCATAGCCACATTAGTGGAGATGGAACCAACTTCCAAGTCTCTATGACCTACAGAAAAAAAGTTATTGAAGAATATCTTGAGCTCCAATGGGTATTCATCCCTAACCCTAACCCTAATAGCAACCCTAACCCTAACCCTAATCACAACCCTAACCCTAACCCTAATTGCAACCCTAACCCTAACCCTAATTGCAACCCTAACCCTAACCCTAATTGCAACCCTAACCCATATTAGGGATTAATTGGAATAACTCTGCGCTGCTTGCTCGAAACGTGCTGAAATTCAGTGTGGTTGTGTGGCAGGCCACCCTTTATTAATCATGAAATGCACAAGTCTCTAGGACTTTCAGAAGAAAAGTTATTCAAATATATCTTGAACTTTTTTTTTATAGATTTGGTGGTTTCACCATTTCCAAAGGTCGTAGAAGCTCAGGGATGGTCCCAATGGATCGGGCAGAGCCACATTAGTTGAGATGGAACCAACTTCCAAGTCTCTATGACCTTCAGAAAAAAAGTTATTGAACAATATCTTGAACTCCTATAGGTTTTCATCCCTAACCCTAACCCTAATCACAACCAAAAAATCAAACACTAATCACAACCCTAACCCTACCCCTTCCAAAGGTCGTAGAAGCTCGGGGGTGGTACCAATGGATCGGGCATAGCCACATTAGTGGAGATGGAACCAACTTCCAAGTCTCTATGACCTACAGAAAAAAAGTTATTGAAGAATATCTTGAGCTCCAATGGGTATTCATCCCTAACCCTAACCCTAATAGCAACCCTAACCCTAACCCTAATCACAACCCTAACCCTAACCCTAATTGCAACCCTAACCCTAACCCTAACCCTAATTGCAACCCTAACCCATATTAGGGATTAATTGGAATAACTCTGCGCTGCTTGCTCGAAACGTGCTGAAATTCGGTGTGGTTGTGTGGCAGGCCACCCTTTATTAATCATGAAATGCACAAGTCTCTAGGACTTTCAGAAGAAAAGTTATTCAAATATATCTTGAACTTTTTTTTTATAGATTTGGTGGTTTCACCATTTCCAAAGGTCGTAGAAGCTCGGGGATGGTCCCAATGGATCGGGCAGAGCCACATTAGTTGAGATGGAACCAACTTCCAAGTCTCTATGACCTTCAGAAAAAAAGTTATTGAACAATATCTTGAACTCCTATAGGTTTTCATCCCTAACCCTAACCCTAATCACAACCAAAAAATCAAACACTAATCACAACCCTAACCCTACCCCTTCCAAAGGTCGTAGAAGCTCGGGGGTGGTACCAATGGATCGGGCATAGCCACATTAGTGGAGATGGAACCAACTTCCAAGTCTCTATGACCTACAGAAAAAAAGTTATTGAAGAATATCTTGAGCTCCAATGGGTATTCATCCCTAACCCTAACCCTAATAGCAACCCTAACCCTAACCCTAATCACAACCCTAACCCTAACCCTAATTGCAACCCTAACCCTAACCCTAACCCTAATTGCAACCCTAACCCATATTAGGGATTAATTGGAATAACTCTGCGCTGCTTGCTCGAAACGTGCTGAAATTCGGTGTGGTTGTGTGGCAGGCCACCCTTTATTAATCATGAAATGCACAAGTCTCTAGGACTTTCAGAAGAAAAGTTATTCAAATATATCTTGAACCTTGTTTTTATAGATTTGGTGGTTTCACCATTTCCAAAGGTCGTAGAAGCTCAGGGATGGTCCCAATGGATCGGGCAGAGCCACATTAGTTGAGATGGAACCAACTTCCAAGTCTCTATGACCTTCAGAAAAAAAGTTATTGAACAATATCTTGAACTCCTATAGGTTTTCATCCCTAACCCTAACCCTAATCACAACCAAAAAATCAAACACTAATCACAACCCTAACCCTACCCCTTCCAAAGGTCGTAGAAGCTCGGGGGTGGTACCAATGGATCGGGCATAGCCACATTAGTGGAGATGGAACCAACTTCCAAGTCTCTATGACCTACAGAAAAAAAGTTATTGAAGAATATCTTGAGCTCCAATGGGTATTCATCCCTAACCCTAACCCTAATAGCAACCCTAACCCTAACCCTAATCACAACCCTAACCCTAATTGCAACCCTAACCCTAACCCTAACCCTAATTGCAACCCTAACCCATATTAGGGATTAATTGGAATAACTCTGCGCTGCTTGCTCGAAACGTGCTGAAATTCGGTGTGGTTGTGTGGCAGGCCACCCTTTATTAATCATGAAATGCACAAGTCTCTAGGACTTTCAGAAGAAAAGTTATTCAAATATATCTTGAACCTTGTTTTTATAGATTTGGTGGTTTCACCATTTCCAAAGGTCGTAGAAGCTCGGGGATGGTCCCAATGGATCGGGCAGAGCCACATTAGTTGAGATGGAACCAACTTCCAAGTCTCTATGACCTTCAGAAAAAAAGTTATTGAACAATATCTTGAACTCCTATAGGTTTTCATCCCTAACCCTAACCCTAATCACAACCAAAAAATCAAACACTAATCACAACCCTAACCCTACCCCTTCCAAAGGTCGTAGAAGCTCGGGGGTGGTACCAATGGATCGGGCATAGCCACATTAGTGGAGATGGAACCAACTTCCAAGTCTCTATGACCTACAGAAAAAAAGTTATTGAAGAATATCTTGAGCTCCAATGGGTATTCATCCCTAACCCTAACCCTAATAGCAACCCTAACCCTAACCCTAATCACAACCCTAACCCTAACCCTAATTGCAACCCTAACCCTAACCCTAATTGCAACCCTAACCCTAACCCTAATTGCAACCCTAACCCATATTAGGGATTAATTGGAATAACTCTGCGCTGCTTGCTCGAAACGTGCTGAAATTCAGTGTGGTTGTGTGGCAGGCCACCCTTTATTAATCATGAAATGCACAAGTCTCTAGGACTTTCAGAAGAAAAGTTATTCAAATATATCTTGAACTTTTTTTTTATAGATTTGGTGGTTTCACCATTTCCAAAGGTCGTAGAAGCTCAGGGATGGTCCCAATGGATCGGGCAGAGCCACATTAGTTGAGATGGAACCAACTTCCAAGTCTCTATGACCTTCAGAAAAAAAGTTATTGAACAATATCTTGAACTCCTATAGGTTTTCATTCCTAACCCTAACCCTAATCACAACCAAAAAATCAAACACTAATCACAACCCTAACCCTACCCCTTCCAAAGGTCGTAGAAGCTCGGGGGTGGTACCAATGGATCGGGCATAGCCACATTAGTGGAGATGGAACCAACTTCCAAGTCTCTATGACCTACAGAAAAAAAGTTATTGAAGAATATCTTGAGCTCCAATGGGTATTCATCCCTAACCCTAACCCTAATAGCAACCCTAACCCTAACCCTAATCACAACCCTAACCCTAACCCTAATTGCAACCCTAACCCTAACCCTAACCCTAATTGCAACCCTAACCCATATTAGGGATTAATTGGAATAACTCTGCGCTGCTTGCTCGAAACGTGCTGAAATTCGGTGTGGTTGTGTGGCAGGCCACCCTTTATTAATCATGAAATGCACAAGTCTCTAGGACTTTCAGAAGAAAAGTTATTCAAATATATCTTGAACTTTTTTTTATAGATTTGGTGGTTTCACCATTTCCAAAGGTCGTAGAAGCTCAGGGATGGTCCCAATGGATCGGGCAGAGCCACATTAGTTGAGATGGAACCAACTTCCAAGTCTCTATGACCTTCAGAAAAAAAGTTATTGAACAATATCTTGAACTCCTATAGGTTTTCATCCCTAACCCTAACCCTAATCACAACCAAAAAATCAAACACTAATCACAACCCTAACCCTACCCCTTCCAAAGGTCGTAGAAGCTCGGGGGTGGTACCAATGGATCGGGCATAGCCACATTAGTGGAGATGGAACCAACTTCCAAGTCTCTATGACCTACAGAAAAAAAGTTATTGAAGAATATCTTGAGCTCCAATGGGTATTCATCCCTAACCCTAACCCTAATAGCAACCCTAACCCTAACCCTAATCACAACCCTAACCCTAACCCTAATTGCAACCCTAACCCTAACCCTAACCCTAATTGCAACCCTAACCCATATTAGGGATTAATTGGAATAACTCCGCGCTGCTTGCTCGAAACGTGCTGAAATTCGGTGTGGTTGTGTGGCAGGCCACCCTTTATTAATCATGAAATGCACAAGTCTCTAGGACTTTCAGAAGAAAAGTTATTCAAATATATCTTGAACTTTTTTTTATAGATTTGGTGGTTTCACCATTTCCAAAGGTCGTAGAAGCTCGGGGATGGTCCCAATGGATCGGGCAGAGCCACATTAGTTGAGATGGAACCAACTTCCAAGTCTCTATGACCTTCAGAAAAAAAGTTATTGAACAATATCTTGAACTCCTATAGGTTTTCATCCCTAACCCTAACCCTAATCACAACCAAAAAATCAAACACTAATCACAACCCTAACCCTACCCCTTCCAAAGGTCGTAGAAGCTCGGGGGTGGTACCAATGGATCGGGCATAGCCACATTAGTGGAGATGGAACCAACTTCCAAGTCTCTATGACCTACAGAAAAAAAGTTATTGAAGAATATCTTGAGCTCCAATGGGTATTCATCCCTAACCCTAACCCTAATAGCAACCCTAACCCTAACCCTAATCACAACCCTAACCCTAACCCTAATTGCAACCCTAACCCTAACCCTAACCCTAATTGCAACCCTAACCCATATTAGGGATTAATTGGAATAACTCTGCGCTGCTTGCTCGAAACGTGCTGAAATTCGGTGTGGTTGTGTGGCAGGCCACCCTTTATTAATCATGAAATGCACAAGTCTCTAGGACTTTCAGAAGAAAAGTTATTCAAATATATCTTGAACTTTTTTTTTATAGATTTGGTGGTTTCACCATTTCCAAAGGTCGTAGAAGCTCGGGGATGGTCCCAATGGATCGGGCAGAGCCACATTAGTTGAGATGGAACCAACTTCCAAGTCTCTATGACCTTCAGAAAAAAAGTTATTGAACAATATCTTGAACTCCTATAGGTTTTCATCCCTAACCCTAACCCTAATCACAACCAAAAAATCAAACACTAATCACAACCCTAACCCTACCCCTTCCAAAGGTCGTAGAAGCTCGGGGGTGGTACCAATGGATCGGGCATAGCCACATTAGTGGAGATGGAACCAACTTCCAAGTCTCTATGACCTACAGAAAAAAAGTTATTGAAGAATATCTTGAGCTCCAATGGGTATTCATCCCTAACCCTAACCCTAATAGCAACCCTAACCCTAACCCTAATCACAACCCTAACCCTAACCCTAATTGCAACCCTAACCCTAACCCTAACCCTAATTGCAACCCTAACCCATATTAGGGATTAATTGGAATAACTCTGCGCTGCTTGCTCGAAACGTGCTGAAATTCGGTGTGGTTGTGTGGCAGGCCACCCTTTATTAATCATGAAATGCACAAGTCTCTAGGACTTTCAGAAGAAAAGTTATTCAAATATATCTTGAACTTTTTTTTTATAGATTTGGTGGTTTCACCATTTCCAAAGGTCGTAGAAGCTCGGGGATGGTCCCAATGGATCGGGCAGAGCCACATTAGTTGAGATGGAACCAACTTCCAAGTCTCTATGACCTTCAGAAAAAAAGTTATTGAACAATATCTTGAACTCCTATAGGTTTTCATCCCTAACCCTAACCCTAATCACAACCAAAAAATCAAACACTAATCACAACCCTAACCCTACCCCTTCCAAAGGTCGTAGAAGCTCGGGGGTGGTACCAATGGATCGGGCATAGCCACATTAGTGGAGATGGAACCAACTTCCAAGTCTCTATGACCTACAGAAAAAAAGTTATTGAAGAATATCTTGAGCTCCAATGGGTATTCATCCCTAACCCTAACCCTAATAGCAACCCTAACCCTAACCCTAATCACAACCCTAACCCTAACCCTAATTGCAACCCTAACCCTAACCCTAACCCTAATTGCAACCCTAACCCATATTAGGGATTAATTGGAATAACTCCGCGCTGCTTGCTCGAAACGTGCTGAAATTCGGTGTGGTTGTGTGGCAGGCCACCCTTTATTAATCATGAAATGCACAAGTCTCTAGGACTTTCAGAAGAAAAGTTATTCAAATATATCTTGAACTTTTTTTTATAGATTTGGTGGTTTCACCATTTCCAAAGGTCGTAGAAGCTCGGGGATGGTCCCAATGGATCGGGCAGAGCCACATTAGTTGAGATGGAACCAACTTCCAAGTCTCTATGACCTTCAGAAAAAAAGTTATTGAACAATATCTTGAACTCCTATAGGTTTTCATCCCTAACCCTAACCCTAATCACAACCCTAACCCTAATTGCAACCCTAACCCTAACCCTAACCCTAATTGCAACCCTAACCCATATTAGGGATTAATTGGAATAACTCTGCGCTGCTTGCTCGAAACGTGCTGAAATTTGGTGTGGTTGTGTGGCAGGCCACCCTTTATTAATCATGAAATGCACAAGTCTCTAGGACTTTCAGAAGAAAAGTTATTCAAATATATCTTGAACTTTTTTTTTATAGATTTGGTGGTTTCACCATTTCCAAAGGTCGTAGAAGCTCAGGGATGGTCCCAATGGATCGGGCAGAGCCACATTAGTTGAGATGGAACCAACTTCCAAGTCTCTATGACCTTCAGAAAAAAAGTTATTGAACAATATCTTGAACTCCTATAGGTTTTCATCCCTAACCCTAACCCTAATCACAACCAAAAAATCAAACACTAATCACAACCCTAACCCTACCCCTTCCAAAGGTCGTAGAAGCTCGGGGGTGGTACCAATGGATCGGGCATAGCCACATTAGTGGAGATGGAACCAACTTCCAAGTCTCTATGACCTACAGAAAAAAAGTTATTGAAGAATATCTTGAGCTCCAATGGGTATTCATCCCTAACCCTAACCCTAATAGCAACCCTAACCCTAACCCTAATCACAACCCTAACCCTAACCCTAATTGCAACCCTAACCCTAACCCTAATTGCAACCCTAACCCTAACCCTAATTGCAACCCTAACCCATATTAGGGATTAATTGGAATAACTCTGCGCTGCTTGCTCGAAACGTGCTGAAATTCAGTGTGGTTGTGTGGCAGGCCACCCTTTATTAATCATGAAATGCACAAGTCTCTAGGACTTTCAGAAGAAAAGTTATTCAAATATATCTTGAACTTTTTTTTTATAGATTTGGTGGTTTCACCATTTCCAAAGGTCGTAGAAGCTCAGGGATGGTCCCAATGGATCGGGCAGAGCCACATTAGTTGAGATGGAACCAACTTCCAAGTCTCTATGACCTTCAGAAAAAAAGTTATTGAACAATATCTTGAACTCCTATAGGTTTTCATCCCTAACCCTAACCCTAATCACAACCAAAAAATCAAACACTAATCACAACCCTAACCCTACCCCTTCCAAAGGTCGTAGAAGCTCGGGGGTGGTACCAATGGATCGGGCATAGCCACATTAGTGGAGATGGAACCAACTTCCAAGTCTCTATGACCTACAGAAAAAAAGTTATTGAAGAATATCTTGAGCTCCAATGGGTATTCATCCCTAACCCTAACCCTAATAGCAACCCTAACCCTAACCCTAATCACAACCCTAACCCTAACCCTAATTGCAACCCTAACCCTAACCCTAACCCTAATTGCAACCCTAACCCATATTAGGGATTAATTGGAATAACTCTGCGCTGCTTGCTCGAAACGTGCTGAAATTCGGTGTGGTTGTGTGGCAGGCCACCCTTTATTAATCATGAAATGCACAAGTCTCTAGGACTTTCAGAAGAAAAGTTATTCAAATATATCTTGAACTTTTTTTTTATAGATTTGGTGGTTTCACCATTTCCAAAGGTCGTAGAAGCTCGGGGATGGTCCCAATGGATCGGGCAGAGCCACATTAGTTGAGATGGAACCAACTTCCAAGTCTCTATGACCTTCAGAAAAAAAGTTATTGAACAATATCTTGAACTCCTATAGGTTTTCATCCCTAACCCTAACCCTAATCACAACCAAAAAATCAAACACTAATCACAACCCTAACCCTACCCCTTCCAAAGGTCGTAGAAGCTCGGGGGTGGTACCAATGGATCGGGCATAGCCACATTAGTGGAGATGGAACCAACTTCCAAGTCTCTATGACCTACAGAAAAAAAGTTGTTGAAGAATATCTTGAGCTCCAATGGGTATTCATCCCTAACCCTAACCCTAATAGCAACCCTAACCCTAACCCTAATCACAACCCTAACCCTAACCCTAATTGCAACCCTAACCCTAACCCTAACCCTAATTGCAACCCTAACCCATATTAGGGATTAATTGGAATAACTCTGCGCTGCTTGCTCGAAACGTGCTGAAATTCGGTGTGGTTGTGTGGCAGGCCACCCTTTATTAATCATGAAATGCACAAGTCTCTAGGACTTTCAGAAGAAAAGTTATTCAAATATATCTTGAACCTTGTTTTTATAGATTTGGTGGTTTCACCATTTCCAAAGGTCGTAGAAGCTCAGGGATGGTCCCAATGGATCGGGCAGAGCCACATTAGTTGAGATGGAACCAACTTCCAAGTCTCTATGACCTTCAGAAAAAAAGTTATTGAACAATATCTTGAACTCCTATAGGTTTTCATCCCTAACCCTAACCCTAATCACAACCAAAAAATCAAACACTAATCACAACCCTAACCCTACCCCTTCCAAAGGTCGTAGAAGCTCGGGGGTGGTACCAATGGATCGGGCATAGCCACATTAGTGGAGATGGAACCAACTTCCAAGTCTCTATGACCTACAGAAAAAAAGTTATTGAAGAATATCTTGAGCTCCAATGGGTATTCATCCCTAACCCTAACCCTAATAGCAACCCTAACCCTAACCCTAATCACAACCCTAACCCTAACCCTAATTGCAACCCTAACCCTAACCCTAATTGCAACCCTAACCCTAACCCTAATTGCAACCCTAACCCATATTAGGGATTAATTGGAATAACTCTGCGCTGCTTGCTCGAAACGTGCTGAAATTCAGTGTGGTTGTGTGGCAGGCCACCCTTTATTAATCATGAAATGCACAAGTCTCTAGGACTTTCAGAAGAAAAGTTATTCAAATATATCTTGAACTTTTTTTTTATAGATTTGGTGGTTTCACCATTTCCAAAGGTCGTAGAAGCTCAGGGATGGTCCCAATGGATCGGGCAGAGCCACATTAGTTGAGATGGAACCAACTTCCAAGTCTCTATGACCTTCAGAAAAAAAGTTATTGAACAATATCTTGAACTCCTATAGGTTTTCATCCCTAACCCTAACCCTAATCACAACCAAAAAATCAAACACTAATCACAACCCTAACCCTACCCCTTCCAAAGGTCGTAGAAGCTCGGGGGTGGTACCAATGGATCGGGCATAGCCACATTAGTGGAGATGGAACCAACTTCCAAGTCTCTATGACCTACAGAAAAAAAGTTATTGAAGAATATCTTGAGCTCCAATGGGTATTCATCCCTAACCCTAACCCTAATAGCAACCCTAACCCTAACCCTAATCACAACCCTAACCCTAACCCTAATTGCAACCCTAACCCTAACCCTAATTGCAACCCTAACCCTAACCCTAATTGCAACCCTAACCCATATTAGGGATTAATTGGAATAACTCTGCGCTGCTTGCTCGAAACGTGCTGAAATTCAGTGTGGTTGTGTGGCAGGCCACCCTTTATTAATCATGAAATGCACAAGTCTCTAGGACTTTCAGAAGAAAAGTTATTCAAATATATCTTGAACTTTTTTTTTATAGATTTGGTGGTTTCACCATTTCCAAAGGTCGTAGAAGCTCAGGGATGGTCCCAATGGATCGGGCAGAGCCACATTAGTTGAGATGGAACCAACTTCCAAGTCTCTATGACCTTCAGAAAAAAAGTTATTGAACAATATCTTGAACTCCTATAGGTTTTCATCCCTAACCCTAACCCTAATCACAACCAAAAAATCAAACACTAATCACAACCCTAACCCTACCCCTTCCAAAGGTCGTAGAAGCTCGGGGGTGGTACCAATGGATCGGGCATAGCCACATTAGTGGAGATGGAACCAACTTCCAAGTCTCTATGACCTACAGAAAAAAAGTTATTGAAGAATATCTTGAGCTCCAATGGGTATTCATCCCTAACCCTAACCCTAATAGCAACCCTAACCCTAACCCTAATCACAACCCTAACCCTAACCCTAATTGCAACCCTAACCCTAACCCTAACCCTAATTGCAACCCTAACCCATATTAGGGATTAATTGGAATAACTCTGCGCTGCTTGCTCGAAACGTGCTGAAATTCGGTGTGGTTGTGTGGCAGGCCACCCTTTATTAATCATGAAATGCACAAGTCTCTAGGACTTTCAGAAGAAAAGTTATTCAAATATATCTTGAACTTTTTTTTTATAGATTTGGTGGTTTCACCATTTCCAAAGGTCGTAGAAGCTCAGGGATGGTCCCAATGGATCGGGCAGAGCCACATTAGTTGAGATGGAACCAACTTCCAAGTCTCTATGACCTTCAGAAAAAAAGTTATTGAACAATATCTTGAACTCCTATAGGTTTTCATCCCTAACCCTAACCCTAATCACAACCAAAAAATCAAACACTAATCACAACCCTAACCCTACCCCTTCCAAAGGTCGTAGAAGCTCGGGGGTGGTACCAATGGATCGGGCATAGCCACATTAGTGGAGATGGAACCAACTTCCAAGTCTCTATGACCTACAGAAAAAAAGTTATTGAAGAATATCTTGAGCTCCAATGGGTATTCATCCCTAACCCTAACCCTAATAGCAACCCTAACCCTAACCCTAATCACAACCCTAACCCTAATTGCAACCCTAACCCTAACCCTAACCCTAATTGCAACCCTAACCCATATTAGGGATTAATTGGAATAACTCTGCGCTGCTTGCTCGAAACGTGCTGAAATTCGGTGTGGTTGTGTGGCAGGCCACCCTTTATTAATCATGAAATGCACAGGTCTCTAGGACTTTCAGAAGAAAAGTTATTCAAATATATCTTGAACTTTTTTTTTATAGATTTGGTGGTTTCACCATTTCCAAAGGTCGTAGAAGCTCAGGGATGGTCCCAATGGATCGGGCAGAGCCACATTAGTTGAGATGGAACCAACTTCCAAGTCTCTATGACCTTCAGAAAAAAAGTTATTGAACAATATCTTGAACTCCTATAGGTTTTCATCCCTAACCCTAACCCTAATCACAACCAAAAAATCAAACACTAATCACAACCCTAACCCTACCCCTTCCAAAGGTCGTAGAAGCTCGGGGGTGGTACCAATGGATCGGGCATAGCCACATTAGTGGAGATGGAACCAACTTCCAAGTCTCTATGACCTACAGAAAAAAAGTTATTGAAGAATATCTTGAGCTCCAATGGGTATTCATCCCTAACCCTAACCCTAATAGCAACCCTAACCCTAACCCTAATCACAACCCTAACCCTAATTGCAACCCTAACCCTAACCCTAACCCTAATTGCAACCCTAACCCATATTAGGGATTAATTGGAATAACTCTGCGCTGCTTGCTCGAAACGTGCTGAAATTCGGTGTGGTTGTGTGGCAGGCCACCCTTTATTAATCATGAAATGCACAAGTCTCTAGGACTTTCAGAAGAAAAGTTATTCAAATATATCTTGAACTTTTTTTTTATAGATTTGGTGGTTTCACCATTTCCAAAGGTCGTAGAAGCTCGGGGATGGTCCCAATGGATCGGGCAGAGCCACATTAGTTGAGATGGAACCAACTTCCAAGTCTCTATGACCTTCAGAAAAAAAGTTATTGAACAATATCTTGAACTCCTATAGGTTTTCATCCCTAACCCTAACCCTAATCACAACCAAAAAATCAAACACTAATCACAACCCTAACCCTACCCCTTCCAAAGGTCGTAGAAGCTCGGGGGTGGTACCAATGGATCGGGCATAGCCACATTAGTGGAGATGGAACCAACTTCCAAGTCTCTATGACCTACAGAAAAAAAGTTATTGAAGAATATCTTGAGCTCCAATGGGTATTCATCCCTAACCCTAACCCTAATAGCAACCCTAACCCTAACCCTAATCACAACCCTAACCCTAACCCTAATTGCAACCCTAACCCTAACCCTAACCCTAATTGCAACCCTAACCCATATTAGGGATTAATTGGAATAACTCTGCGCTGCTTGCTCGAAACGTGCTGAAATTCGGTGTGGTTGTGTGGCAGGCCACCCTTTATTAATCATGAAATGCACAAGTCTCTAGGACTTTCAGAAGAAAAGTTATTCAAATATATCTTGAACCTTGTTTTTATAGATTTGGTGGTTTCACCATTTCCAAAGGTCGTAGAAGCTCAGGGATGGTCCCAATGGATCGGGCAGAGCCACATTAGTTGAGATGGAACCAACTTCCAAGTCTCTATGACCTTCAGAAAAAAAGTTATTGAACAATATCTTGAACTCCTATAGGTTTTCATCCCTAACCCTAACCCTAATCACAACCAAAAAATCAAACACTAATCACAACCCTAACCCTACCCCTTCCAAAGGTCGTAGAAGCTCGGGGGTGGTACCAATGGATCGGGCATAGCCACATTAGTGGAGATGGAACCAACTTCCAAGTCTCTATGACCTACAGAAAAAAAGTTATTGAAGAATATCTTGAGCTCCAATGGGTATTCATCCCTAACCCTAACCCTAATAGCAACCCTAACCCTAACCCTAATCACAACCCTAACCCTAACCCTAATTGCAACCCTAACCCTAACCCTAACCCTAATTGCAACCCTAACCCATATTAGGGATTAATTGGAATAACTCCGCGCTGCTTGCTCGAAACGTGCTGAAATTCGGTGTGGTTGTGTGGCAGGCCACCCTTTATTAATCATGAAATGCACAAGTCTCTAGGACTTTCAGAAGAAAAGTTATTCAAATATATCTTGAACCTTGTTTTTATAGATTTGGTGGTTTCACCATTTCCAAAGGTCGTAGAAGCTCAGGGATGGTCCCAATGGATCGGGCAGAGCCACATTAGTTGAGATGGAACCAACTTCCAAGTCTCTATGACCTTCAGAAAAAAAGTTATTGAACAATATCTTGAACTCCTATAGGTTTTCATCCCTAACCCTAACCCTAATCACAACCAAAAAATCAAACACTAATCACAACCCTAACCCTACCCCTTCCAAAGGTCGTAGAAGCTCGGGGGTGGTACCAATGGATCGGGCATAGCCACATTAGTGGAGATGGAACCAACTTCCAAGTCTCTATGACCTACAGAAAAAAAGTTATTGAAGAATATCTTGAGCTCCAATGGGTATTCATCCCTAACCCTAACCCTAATAGCAACCCTAACCCTAACCCTAATCACAACCCTAACCCTAACCCTAATTGCAACCCTAACCCTAACCCTAACCCTAATTGCAACCCTAACCCATATTAGGGATTAATTGGAATAACTCCGCGCTGCTTGCTCGAAACGTGCTGAAATTCGGTGTGGTTGTGTGGCAGGCCACCCTTTATTAATCATGAAATGCACAAGTCTCTAGGACTTTCAGAAGAAAAGTTATTCAAATATATCTTGAACTTTTTTTTATAGATTTGGTGGTTTCACCATTTCCAAAGGTCGTAGAAGCTCGGGGATGGTCCCAATGGATCGGGCAGAGCCACATTAGTTGAGATGGAACCAACTTCCAAGTCTCTATGACCTTCAGAAAAAAAGTTATTGAACAATATCTTGAACTCCTATAGGTTTTCATCCCTAACCCTAACCCTAATCATAACCAAAAAATCAAACACTAATCACAACCCTAACCCTACCCCTTCCAAAGGTCGTAGAAGCTCGGGGGTGGTACCAATGGATCGGGCATAGCCACATTAGTGGAGATGGAACCAACTTCCAAGTCTCTATGACCTACAGAAAAAAAGTTATTGAAGAATATCTTGAGCTCCAATGGGTATTCATCCCTAACCCTAACCCTAATAGCAACCCTAACCCTAACCCTAATCACAACCCTAACCCTAACCCTAATTGCAACCCTAACCCTAACCCTAATTGCAACCCTAACCCTAACCCTAATTGCAACCCTAACCCATATTAGGGATTAATTGGAATAACTCTGCGCTGCTTGCTCGAAACGTGCTGAAATTCAGTGTGGTTGTGTGGCAGGCCACCCTTTATTAATCATGAAATGCACAAGTCTCTAGGACTTTCAGAAGAAAAGTTATTCAAATATATCTTGAACTTTTTTTTTATAGATTTGGTGGTTTCACCATTTCCAAAGGTCGTAGAAGCTCAGGGATGGTCCCAATGGATCGGGCAGAGCCACATTAGTTGAGATGGAACCAACTTCCAAGTCTCTATGACCTTCAGAAAAAAAGTTATTGAACAATATCTTGAACTCCTATAGGTTTTCATCCCTAACCCTAACCCTAATCACAACCAAAAAATCAAACACTAATCACAACCCTAACCCTACCCCTTCCAAAGGTCGTAGAAGCTCGGGGGTGGTACCAATGGATTGGGCATAGCCACATTAGTGGAGATGGAACCAACTTCCAAGTCTCTATGACCTACAGAAAAAAAGTTATTGAAGAATATCTTGAGCTCCAATGGGTATTCATCCCTAACCCTAACCCTAATAGCAACCCTAACCCTAACCCTAATCACAACCCTAACCCTAACCCTAATTGCAACCCTAACCCTAACCCTAATTGCAACCCTAACCCTAACCCTAATTGCAACCCTAACCCATATTAGGGATTAATTGGAATAACTCTGCGCTGCTTGCTCGAAACGTGCTGAAATTCAGTGTGGTTGTGTGGCAGGCCACCCTTTATTAATCATGAAATGCACAAGTCTCTAGGACTTTCAGAAGAAAAGTTATTCAAATATATCTTGAACTTTTTTTTTATAGATTTGGTGGTTTCACCATTTCCAAAGGTCGTAGAAGCTCAGGGATGGTCCCAATGGATCGGGCAGAGCCACATTAGTTGAGATGGAACCAACTTCCAAGTCTCTATGACCTTCAGAAAAAAAGTTATTGAACAATATCTTGAACTCCTATAGGTTTTCATCCCTAACCCTAACCCTAATCACAACCAAAAAATCAAACACTAATCACAACCCTAACCCTACCCCTTCCAAAGGTCGTAGAAGCTCGGGGGTGGTACCAATGGATCGGGCATAGCCACATTAGTAGAGATGGAACCAACTTCCAAGTC
Source organism: Paralichthys olivaceus (assembly GCF_024713975.1). NCBI lineage: Eukaryota > Metazoa > Chordata > Actinopteri > Pleuronectiformes > Paralichthyidae > Paralichthys > Paralichthys olivaceus. The sequence continues at coordinate 11,536,647 of NC_091099.1, read as the reverse complement.
TCTATGACCTACAGAAAAAAAGTTATTGAAGAATATCTTGAGCTCCAATGGGTATTCATCCCTAACCCTAACCCTAATAGCAACCCTAACCCTAACCCTAATCACAACCCTAACCCTAACCCTAATTGCAACCCTAACCCTAACCCTAACCCTAATTGCAACCCTAACCCATATTAGGGATTAATTGGAATAACTCTGCGCTGCTTGCTCGAAACGTGCTGAAATTCGGTGTGGTTGTGTGGCAGGCCACCCTTTATTAATCATGAAATGCACAAGTCTCTAGGACTTTCAGAAGAAAAGTTATTCAAATATATCTTGAACTTTTTTTTTATAGATTTGGTGGTTTCACCATTTCCAAAGGTCGTAGAAGCTCAGGGATGGTCCCAATGGATCGGGCAGAGCCACATTAGTTGAGATGGAACCAACTTCCAAGTCTCTATGACCTTCAGAAAAAAAGTTATTGAACAATATCTTGAACTCCTATAGGTTTTCATCCCTAACCCTAACCCTAATCACAACCAAAAAATCAAACACTAATCACAACCCTAACCCTACCCCTTCCAAAGGTCGTAGAAGCTCGGGGGTGGTACCAATGGATCGGGCATAGCCACATTAGTGGAGATGGAACCAACTTCCAAGTCTCTATGACCTACAGAAAAAAAGTTATTGAAGAATATCTTGAGCTCCAATGGGTATTCATCCCTAACCCTAACCCTAATAGCAACCCTAACCCTAACCCTAATCACAACCCTAACCCTAATTGCAACCCTAACCCTAACCCTAACCCTAATTGCAACCCTAACCCATATTAGGGATTAATTGGAATAACTCTGCGCTGCTTGCTCGAAACGTGCTGAAATTCGGTGTGGTTGTGTGGCAGGCCACCCTTTATTAATCATGAAATGCACAGGTCTCTAGGACTTTCAGAAGAAAAGTTATTCAAATATATCTTGAACTTTTTTTTTATAGATTTGGTGGTTTCACCATTTCCAAAGGTCGTAGAAGCTCAGGGATGGTCCCAATGGATCGGGCAGAGCCACATTAGTTGAGATGGAACCAACTTCCAAGTCTCTATGACCTTCAGAAAAAAAGTTATTGAACAATATCTTGAACTCCTATAGGTTTTCATCCCTAACCCTAACCCTAATCACAACCAAAAAATCAAACACTAATCACAACCCTAACCCTACCCCTTCCAAAGGTCGTAGAAGCTCGGGGGTGGTACCAATGGATCGGGCATAGCCACATTAGTGGAGATGGAACCAACTTCCAAGTCTCTATGACCTACAGAAAAAAAGTTATTGAAGAATATCTTGAGCTCCAATGGGTATTCATCCCTAACCCTAACCCTAATAGCAACCCTAACCCTAACCCTAATCACAACCCTAACCCTAATTGCAACCCTAACCCTAACCCTAACCCTAATTGCAACCCTAACCCATATTAGGGATTAATTGGAATAACTCTGCGCTGCTTGCTCGAAACGTGCTGAAATTCGGTGTGGTTGTGTGGCAGGCCACCCTTTATTAATCATGAAATGCACAAGTCTCTAGGACTTTCAGAAGAAAAGTTATTCAAATATATCTTGAACTTTTTTTTTATAGATTTGGTGGTTTCACCATTTCCAAAGGTCGTAGAAGCTCGGGGATGGTCCCAATGGATCGGGCAGAGCCACATTAGTTGAGATGGAACCAACTTCCAAGTCTCTATGACCTTCAGAAAAAAAGTTATTGAACAATATCTTGAACTCCTATAGGTTTTCATCCCTAACCCTAACCCTAATCACAACCAAAAAATCAAACACTAATCACAACCCTAACCCTACCCCTTCCAAAGGTCGTAGAAGCTCGGGGGTGGTACCAATGGATCGGGCATAGCCACATTAGTGGAGATGGAACCAACTTCCAAGTCTCTATGACCTACAGAAAAAAAGTTATTGAAGAATATCTTGAGCTCCAATGGGTATTCATCCCTAACCCTAACCCTAATAGCAACCCTAACCCTAACCCTAATCACAACCCTAACCCTAATTGCAACCCTAACCCTAACCCTAACCCTAATTGCAACCCTAACCCATATTAGGGATTAATTGGAATAACTCTGCGCTGCTTGCTCGAAACGTGCTGAAATTCGGTGTGGTTGTGTGGCAGGCCACCCTTTATTAATCATGAAATGCACAGGTCTCTAGGACTTTCAGAAGAAAAGTTATTCAAATATATCTTGAACTTTTTTTTTATAGATTTGGTGGTTTCACCATTTCCAAAGGTCGTAGAAGCTCAGGGATGGTCCCAATGGATCGGGCAGAGCCACATTAGTTGAGATGGAACCAACTTCCAAGTCTCTATGACCTTCAGAAAAAAAGTTATTGAACAATATCTTGAACTCCTATAGGTTTTCATCCCTAACCCTAACCCTAATCACAACCAAAAAATCAAACACTAATCACAACCCTAACCCTACCCCTTCCAAAGGTCGTAGAAGCTCGGGGGTGGTACCAATGGATCGGGCATAGCCACATTAGTGGAGATGGAACCAACTTCCAAGTCTCTATGACCTACAGAAAAAAAGTTATTGAAGAATATCTTGAGCTCCAATGGGTATTCATCCCTAACCCTAACCCTAATAGCAACCCTAACCCTAACCCTAATCACAACCCTAACCCTAATTGCAACCCTAACCCTAACCCTAACCCTAATTGCAACCCTAACCCATATTAGGGATTAATTGGAATAACTCTGCGCTGCTTGCTCGAAACGTGCTGAAATTCGGTGTGGTTGTGTGGCAGGCCACCCTTTATTAATCATGAAATGCACAAGTCTCTAGGACTTTCAGAAGAAAAGTTATTCAAATATATCTTGAACTTTTTTTTTATAGATTTGGTGGTTTCACCATTTCCAAAGGTCGTAGAAGCTCGGGGATGGTCCCAATGGATCGGGCAGAGCCACATTAGTTGAGATGGAACCAACTTCCAAGTCTCTATGACCTTCAGAAAAAAAGTTATTGAACAATATCTTGAACTCCTATAGGTTTTCATCCCTAACCCTAACCCTAATCACAACCAAAAAATCAAACACTAATCACAACCCTAACCCTACCCCTTCCAAAGGTCGTAGAAGCTCGGGGGTGGTACCAATGGATCGGGCATAGCCACATTAGTGGAGATGGAACCAACTTCCAAGTCTCTATGACCTACAGAAAAAAAGTTATTGAAGAATATCTTGAGCTCCAATGGGTATTCATCCCTAACCCTAACCCTAATAGCAACCCTAACCCTAACCCTAATCACAACCCTAACCCTAACCCTAATTGCAACCCTAACCCTAACCCTAACCCTAATTGCAACCCTAACCCATATTAGGGATTAATTGGAATAACTCTGCGCTGCTTGCTCGAAACGTGCTGAAATTCGGTGTGGTTGTGTGGCAGGCCACCCTTTATTAATCATGAAATGCACAAGTCTCTAGGACTTTCAGAAGAAAAGTTATTCAAATATATCTTGAACCTTGTTTTTATAGATTTGGTGGTTTCACCATTTCCAAAGGTCGTAGAAGCTCAGGGATGGTCCCAATGGATCGGGCAGAGCCACATTAGTTGAGATGGAACCAACTTCCAAGTCTCTATGACCTTCAGAAAAAAAGTTATTGAACAATATCTTGAACTCCTATAGGTTTTCATCCCTAACCCTAACCCTAATCACAACCAAAAAATCAAACACTAATCACAACCCTAACCCTACCCCTTCCAAAGGTCGTAGAAGCTCGGGGGTGGTACCAATGGATCGGGCATAGCCACATTAGTGGAGATGGAACCAACTTCCAAGTCTCTATGACCTACAGAAAAAAAGTTATTGAAGAATATCTTGAGCTCCAATGGGTATTCATCCCTAACCCTAACCCTAATAGCAACCCTAACCCTAACCCTAATCACAACCCTAACCCTAATTGCAACCCTAACCCTAACCCTAACCCTAATTGCAACCCTAACCCATATTAGGGATTAATTGGAATAACTCCGCGCTGCTTGCTCGAAACGTGCTGAAATTCGGTGTGGTTGTGTGGCAGGCCACCCTTTATTAATCATGAAATGCACAAGTCTCTAGGACTTTCAGAAGAAAAGTTATTCAAATATATCTTGAACCTTGTTTTTATAGATTTGGTGGTTTCACCATTTCCAAAGGTCGTAGAAGCTCAGGGATGGTCCCAATGGATCGGGCAGAGCCACATTAGTTGAGATGGAACCAACTTCCAAGTCTCTATGACCTTCAGAAAAAAAGTTATTGAACAATATCTTGAACTCCTATAGGTTTTCATCCCTAACCCTAACCCTAATCACAACCAAAAAATCAAACACTAATCACAACCCTAACCCTACCCCTTCCAAAGGTCGTAGAAGCTCGGGGGTGGTACCAATGGATCGGGCATAGCCACATTAGTGGAGATGGAACCAACTTCCAAGTCTCTATGACCTACAGAAAAAAAGTTATTGAAGAATATCTTGAGCTCCAATGGGTATTCATCCCTAACCCTAACCCTAATAGCAACCCTAACCCTAACCCTAATCACAACCCTAACCCTAACCCTAATTGCAACCCTAACCCTAACCCTATCCCTAATTGCAACCCTAACCCATATTAGGGATTAATTGGAATAACTCTGCGCTGCTTGCTCGAAACGTGCTGAAATTCGGTGTGGTTGTGTGGCAGGCCACCCTTTATTAATCATGAAATGCACAAGTCTCTAGGACTTTCAGAAGAAAAGTTATTCAAATATATCTTGAACTTTTTTTTTATAGATTTGGTGGTTTCACCATTTCCAAAGGTCGTAGAAGCTCAGGGATGGTCCCAATGGATCGGGCAGAGCCACATTAGTTGAGATGGAACCAACTTCCAAGTCTCTATGACCTTCAGAAAAAAAGTTATTGAACAATATCTTGAACTCCTATAGGTTTTCATCCCTAACCCTAACCCTAATCACAACCAAAAAATCAAACACTAATCACAACCCTAACCCTACCCCTTCCAAAGGTCGTAGAAGCTCGGGGGTGGTACCAATGGATCGGGCATAGCCACATTAGTGGAGATGGAACCAACTTCCAAGTCTCTATGACCTACAGAAAAAAAGTTATTGAAGAATATCTTGAGCTCCAATGGGTATTCATCCCTAACCCTAACCATAATAGCAACCCTAACCCTAACCCTAATCACAACCCTAACCCTAACCCTAATTGCAACCCTAACCCTAACCCTAACCCTAATTGCAACCCTAACCCATATTAGGGATTAATTGGAATAACTCTGCGCTGCTTGCTCGAAACGTGCTGAAATTCGGTGTGGTTGTGTGGCAGGCCACCCTTTATTAATCAGGAAATGCACAAGTCTCTAGGACTTTCAGAAGAAAAGTTATTCAAATATATCTTGAACTTTTTTTTTATAGATTTGGTGGTTTCACCATTTCCAAAGGTCGTAGAAGCTCAGGGATGGTCCCAATGGATCGGGCAGAGCCACATTAGTTGAGATGGAACCAACTTCCAAGTCTCTATGACCTTCAGAAAAAAAGTTATTGAACAATATCTTGAACTCCTATAGGTTTTCATCCCTAACCCTAACCCTAATCACAACCAAAAAATCAAACACTAATCACAACCCTAACCCTACCCCTTCCAAAGGTCGTAGAAGCTCGGGGGTGGTACCAATGGATCGGGCATAGCCACATTAGTGGAGATGGAACCAACTTCCAAGTCTCTATGACCTACAGAAAAAAAGTTATTGAAGAATATCTTGAGCTCCAATGGGTATTCATCCCTAACCTTAACCCTAATAGCAACCCTAACCCTAACCCTAACCCTAATTGCAACCCTAACCCATATTAGGGATTAATTGGAATAACTCTGCGCTGCTTGCTCGAAACGTGCTGAAATTCGGTGTGGTTGTGTGGCAGGCCACCCTTTATTAATCATGAAATGCACAAGTCTCTAGGACTTTCAGAAGAAAAGTTATTCAAATATATCTTGAACTTTTTTTTTATAGATTTGGTGGTTTCACCATTTCCAAAGGTCGTAGAAGCTCAGGGATGGTCCCAATGGATCGGGCAGAGCCACATTAGTTGAGATGGAACCAACTTCCAAGTCTCTATGACCTTCAGAAAAAAAGTTATTGAACAATATCTTGAACTCCTATAGGTTTTCATCCCTAACCCTAACCCTAATCACAACCAAAAAATCAAACACTAATCACAACCCTAACCCTACCCCTTCCAAAGGTCGTAGAAGCTCGGGGGTGGTACCAATGGATCGGGCATAGTCACATTAGTGGAGATGGAACCAACTTCCAAGTCTCTATGACCTACAGAAAAAACATTATTGAAGAATATCTTGAGCTCCAATGGGTATTCATCCCTAACCCTAACCCTAATAGCAACCCTAACCCTAACCCTAATCACAACCCTAACCCTAACCCTAATTGCAACCCTAACCCTAATTGCAACCCTAACCCATATTAGGGATTAATTGGAATAACTCCGCGCTGCTTGCTCGAAACATGCTGAAATTCGGTGTGGTTGTGTGGCAGGCCACCCTTTATTAATCATGAAATGCACAAGTCTCTAGGACTTTCAGAAGAAAAGTTATTCAAAAATATCTTGAACTTTTTTTTTATAGATTTGGTGGTTTCACCATTTCCAAAGGTCGTAGAAGCTCGGGGATGGTCCCAATGGATCGGGCAGAGCCACATTAGTTGAGATGGAACCAACTTCCAAGTCTCTATGACCTTCAGAAAAAAAGTTATTGAACAATATCTTGAACTCCTATAGGTTTTCATCCCTAACCCTAACCCTAATCACAACCAAAAAATCAAACACTAATCACAACCCTAACCCTACCCCTTCCAAAGGTCGTAGAAGCTCGGGGGTGGTACCAATGGATCGGGCATAGTCACATTAGTGGAGATGGAACCAACTTCCAAGTCTCTATGACCTACAGAAAAAACGTTATTGAAGAATATCTTGAGCTCCAATGGGTATTCATCCCTAACCCTAACCCTAATAGCAACCCTAACCCTAACCCTAATCACAACCCTAACCCTAACCCTAATTGCAACCCTAACCCTAACCCTAACCCTAATTGCAACCCTAACCCATATTAGGGATTAATTGGAATAACTCTGCGCTGCTTGCTCGAAACGTGCTGAAATTCGGTGTGGTTGTGTGGCAGGCCACCCTTTATTAATCATGAAATGCACAAGTCTCTAGGACTTTCAGAAGAAAAGTTATTCAAATATATCTTGAACTTTTTTTTTATAGATTTGGTGGTTTCACCATTTCCAAAGGTCGTAGAAGCTCAGGGATGGTCCCAATGGATCGGGCAGAGCCACATTAGTTGAGATGGAACCAACTTCCAAGTCTCTATGACCTTCAGAAAAAAAGTTATTGAACAATATCTTGAACTCCTATAGGTTTTCATCCCTAACCCTAACCCTAATCACAACCAAAAAATCAAACACTAATCACAACCCTAACCCTACCCCTTCCAAAGGTCGTAGAAGCTCGGGGGTGGTACCAATGGATCGGGCATAGCCACATTAGTGGAGATGGAACCAACTTCCAAGTCTCTATGACCTACAGAAAAAAAGTTATTGAAGAATATCTTGAGCTCCAATGGGTATTCATCCCTAACCCTAACCCTAATAGCAACCCTAACCCTAACCCTAATCACAACCCTAACCCTAACCCTAATTGCAACCCTAACCCATATTAGGGATTAATTGGAATAACTCTGCGCTGCTTGCTCGAAACGTGCTGAAATTCGGTGTGGTTGTGTGGCAGGCCACCCTTTATTAATCATGAAATGCACAAGTCTCTAGGACTTTCAGAAGAAAAGTTATTCAAATATATCTTGAACTCTCTTTTTATAGATTTGGTGGTTTCACCATTTCCAAAGGTCGTAGAAGCTAGGGGATGGTCCCAATAGATCGGGCAGAGCCACATTAGTTGAGATGGAACCAACTTCCAAGTCTCTATGACCTTCAGAAAAAAAGTTATTGAACAATATCTTGAACTCCTATAGGTTTTCATCCCTAACCCTAACCCTAATCACAACCAAAAAATCAAACACTAATCACAACCCTAACCCTACCCCTTCCAAAGGTCGTAGAAGCTCGGGGGTGGTACCAATGGATCGGGCATAGCCACATTAGTGGAGATGGAACCAACTTCCAAGTCTCTATGACCTACAGAAAAAAAGTTATTGAAGAATATCTTGAGCTCCAATGGGTATTCATCCCTAACCCTAACCCTAATAGCAACCCTAACCCTAACCCTAATCACAACCCTAACCCTAACCCTAATTGCAACCCTAACCCTAACCCTAACCCTAATTGCAACCCTAACCCATATTAGGGATTGATTGGAATAACTCTGCGCTGCTTGCTCGAAACATGCTGAAATTCGGTGTGGTTGTGTGGCAGGCCACCCTTTATTAATCATGAAATGCACAAGTCTCTAGGACTTTCAGAAGAAAAGTTATTCAAATATATCTTGAACTTTCTTTTTATAGATTTGGTGGTTTCACCATTTCCAAAGGTCGTAGAAGCTAGGGGATGGTCCCAATAGATCGGGCAGAGCCACATTAGTTGAGATGGAACCAACTTCCAAGTCTCTATGACCTTCAGAAAAAAAGTTATTGAACAATATCTTGAACTCCTATAGGTTTTCATCCCTAACCCTAACCCTAATCACAACCAAAAAATCAAACACTAATCACAACCCTAACCCTACCCCTTCCAAAGGTCGTAGAAGATCGGGGGTGGTACCAATGGATCGGGCATAGCCACATTAGTGGAGATGGAACCAACTTCCAAGTCTCTATGACCTACAGAAAAAAAGTTATTGAAGAATATCTTGAGCTCCAATGGGTATTCATCCCTAACCCTAACCCTAATAGCAACCCTAACCCTAACCCTAATCACAACCCTAACCCTAACCCTAACCCTAACCCTAATTGCAACCCTAACCCATATTAGGGATTAATTGGAATAACTCTGCGCTGCTTGCTCGAAACGTGCTGAAATTCGGTGTGGTTGTGTGGCAGGCCACCCTTTATTAATCATGAAATGCACAAGTCTCTAGGACTTTCAGAAGAAAAGTTATTCAAATATATCTTGAACTTTTTTTTTATAGATTTGGTGGTTTCACCATTTCCAAAGGTCGTAGAAGCTCAGGGATGGTCCCAATGGATCGGGCAGAGCCACATTAGTTGAGATGGAACCAACTTCCAAGTCTCTATGACCTTCAGAAAAAAAGTTATTGAACAATATCTTGAACTCCTATAGGTTTTCATCCCTAACCCTAACCCTAATCACAACCAAAAAATCAAACACTAATCACAACCCTAACCCTACCCCTTCCAAAGGTCGTAGAAGCTCGGGGGTGGTACCAATGGATCGGGCATAGTCACATTAGTGGAGATGGAACCAACTTCCAAGTCTCTATGACCTACAGAAAAAAAGTTATTGAAGAATATCTTGAGCTCCAATGGGTATTCATCCCTATCCCTAACCCTAATAGCAACCCTAACCCTAACCCTAATCACAACCCTAACCCTAACCCTAACCCTAATTGCAACCCTAACCCTAACCCTAACCCTAATTGCAACCCTAACCCATATTAGGGATTAATTGGAATAACTCTGCGCTGCTTGCTCGAAACGTGCTGAAATTCGGTGTGGTTGTGTGGCAGGCCACCCTTTATTAATCATGAAATGCACAAGTCTCTAGGACTTTCAGAAGAAAAGTTATTCAAAAATATCTTGAACTTTTTTTTATAGATTTGGTGGTTTCACCATTTCCAAAGGTCGTAGAAGCTCGGGGATGGTCCCAATGGATCGGGCAGAGCCACATTAGTTGAGATGGAACCAACTTCCAAGTCTCTATGACCTTCAGAAAAAAAGTTATTGAACAATATCTTGAACTCCTATAGGTTTTCATCCCTAACCCTAACCCTAATCACAACCAAAAAATCAAACATTAATCACAACCCTAACCCTACCCCTTCCAAAGGTCGTAGAAGCTCGGGGGTGGTACCAATGGATCGGGCATAGCCACATTAGTGGAGATGGAACCAACTTCCAAGTCTCTATGACCTACAGAAAAAAAGTTATTGAAGAATATCTTGAGCTCCAATGGGTATTCATCGCTAACCCTAACCCTAATTGCAACCCTAACCCATATTAGGGATTAATTGGAATAACTCCACGCTGCTTGCTCGAAACGTGCTGAAATTCGGTGTGGTTGTGTGGCAGGCCATCCTTTATTAATCATGAAATGCACAAGTCTCTAGGACTTTCAGAAGAAAGGTTATTCAAAAATATCTTGTACTTTTTTTTTTATAGATTTGGTGGTTTCACCATTTCCGAAGGTCGTAGAAGCTCGGGGATGGTCCCAATGGATCGGGCAGAGCCACATTAGTGGAGATGGAACCAACTTCCAAGTCTCTATGACCTTCAGAAAAAAAGTTATTGAACAATATCTTGAACTCCTATAGGTTTTCATCCCTAACCCTAACCCTAATCACAACCAAAAAATCAAACACTAATCACAACCCTAACCCTACCCCTTCCAAAGGTCGTAGAAGCTCGGGGGTGGTACCAATGGATCGGGCATAGCCACATTAGTGGAGATGGAACCAACTTCCAAGTCTCTATGACCTACAGAAAAAAAGTTATTGAAGAATATCTTGAGCTCCAATGGGTATTCATCCCTAACCCTAACCCTAATAGCAACCCTAACCCTAACCCTAATCACAACCCTAACCCTAACCCTAATTGCAACCCTAACCCTAACCCTAACCCTAATTGCAACCCTAACCCATATTAGGGATTAATTGGAATAACTCCGCGCTGCTTGCTCGAAACGTGCTGAAATTCGGTGTGGTTGTGTGGCAGGCCACCCTTTATTAATCATGAAATGCACAAGTCTCTAGGACTTTCAGAAGAAAAGTTATTCAAATATATCTTGAACTTTTTTTTTATAGATTTGGTGGTTTCACCATTTCCAAAGGTCGTAGAAGCTAGGGGATGGTCCCAATAGATCGGGCAGAGCCACATTAGTTGAGATGGAACCAACTTCCAAGTCTCTATGACCTTCAGAAAAAAAGTTATTGAACAATATCTTGAACTCCTATAGGTTTTCATCCCTAACCCTAACCCTAATCACAACCAAAAAATCAAACACTAATCACAACCCTAACCCTACCCCTTCCAAAGGTCGTAGAAGCTCGGGGGTGGTACCAATGGATCGGGCATAATCACATTAGTGGAGATGGAACCAACTTCCAAGTCTCTATGACCTACAGAAAAAAAGTTATTGAAGAATATCTTGAGCTCCAATGGGTATTCATCCCTAACCCTAACCCTAATAGCAACCCTAACCCTAACCCTAATCACAACCCTAACCCTAATTGCAACCCTAACCCTAACCCTAATTGCAACCCTAACCCATATTAGGGATTAATTGGAATAACTCCGCGCTGCTTGCTCGAAACGTGCTGAAATTCGGTGTGGTTGTGTGGCAGGCCACCCTTTATTAATCATGAAATGCACAAGTCTCTAGGACTTTCAGAAGAAAAGTTATTCAAATATATCTTGAACTTTTTTTTATAGATTTGGTGGTTTCACCATTTCCAAAGGTCGTAGAAGCTCGGGGATGGTCCCAATGGATCGGGCAGAGCCACATTAGTTGAGATGGAACCAACTTCCAAGTCTCTATGACCTACAGAAAAAAAGTTATTGAAGAATATCTTGAGCTCCAATGGGTATTCATCCCTAACCCTAACCCTAATAGCAACCCTAACCCTAACCCTAATCACAACCCTAACCCTAACCCTAATTGCAACCCTAACCCTAACCCTAACCCTAATTGCAACCCTAACCCATATTAGGGATTAATTGGAATAACTCCGCGCTGCTTGCTCGAAACGTGCTGAAATTCGGTGTGGTTGTGTGGCAGGCCACCCTTTATTAATCATGAAATGCACAAGTCTCTAGGACTTTCAGAAGAAAAGTTATTCAAATATATCTTGAACTTTTTTTTTATAGATTTGGTGGTTTCACCATTTCCAAAGGTCGTAGAAGCTAGGGGATGGTCCCAATAGATCGGGCAGAGCCACATTAGTTGAGATGGAACCAACTTCCAAGTCTCTATGACCTTCAGAAAAAAAGTTATTGAACAATATCTTGAACTCCTATAGGTTTTCATCCCTAACCCTAACCCTAATCACAACCAAAAAATCAAACACTAATCACAACCCTAACCCTACCCCTTCCAAAGGTCGTAGAAGCTCGGGGGTGGTACCAATGGATCGGGCATAGCCACATTAGTGGAGATGGAACTGACTTCCAAGTCTCTATGACCTACAGAAAAAAAGTTATTGAAGAATATCTTGAGCTCCAATGGGTATTCATCCCTAACCCTAACCCTAATAGCAACCCTAACCCTAACCCTAATCACAACCCTAACCCTAACCCTAATTGCAACCCTAACCCTAACCCTAACCCTAATTGCAACCCTAACCCATATTAGGGATTAATTGGAATAACTCCGCGCTGTTTGCTCGAAACGTGCTGAAATTCGGTGTGGTTGTGTGGCAGGCCACCCTTTATTAATCATGAAATGCACAAGTCTCTAGGACTTTCAGAAGAAAAGTTATTCAAAAATATCTTGAACTTTTTTTTATAGATTTGGTGGTTTCACAATTTCCAAAGGTCGTAGAAGCTCGGGGATGGTCCCAATGGATCGGGCAGAGCCACATTAGTTGAGATGGAACCAACTTCCAAGTCTCTATGACCTTCAGAAAAAAAGTTATTGAACAATATCTTGAACTCCTATAGGTTTTCATCCCTAACCCTAACCCTAATCACAACCAAAAAATCAAACACTAATCACAACCCTAACCCTACCCCTTCCAAAGGTCGTAGAAGCTCGGGGGTGGTACCAATGGATCGGGCATAGTCACATTAGTGGAGATGGAACCAACTTCCAAGTCTCTATGACCTACAGAAAAAAAGTTATTGAAGAATATCTTGAGCTCCAATGGGTATTCATCCCTAACCCTAACCCTAATAGCAACCCTAACCCTAACCCTAATCACAACCCTAACCCTAACCCTAATTGCAACCCTAACCCTAACCCTAACCCTAATTGCAACCCTAACCCATATTAGGGATTAATTGGAATAACTCTGCGCTGCTTGCTCGAAACATGCTGAAATTCGGTGTGGTTGTGTGGCAGGCCACCCTTTATTAATCATGAAATGCACAAGTCTCTAGGACTTTCAGAAGAAAAGTTATTCAAATATATCTTGAACTTTCTTTTTATAGATTTGGTGGTTTCACCATTTCCAAAGGTCGTAGAAGCTAGGGGATGGTCCCAATAGATCGGGCAGAGCCACATTAGTTGAGATGGAACCAACTTCCAAGTCTCTATGACCTTCAGAAAAAAAGTTATTGAACAATATCTTGAACTCCTATAGGTTTTCATCCCTAACCCTAACCCTAATCACAACCAAAAAATCAAACACTAATCACAACCCTAACCCTACCCCTTCCAAAGGTCGTAGAAGATCGGGGGTGGTACCAATGGATCGGGCATAGCCACATTAGTGGAGATGGAACCAACTTCCAAGTCTCTATGACCTACAGAAAAAAAGTTATTGAAGAATATCTTGAGCTCCAATGGGTATTCATCCCTAACCCTAACCCTAATAGCAACCCTAACCCTAACCCTAATCACAACCCTAACCCTAACCCTAACCCTAACCCTAATTGCAACCCTAACCCATATTAGGGATTAATTGGAATAACTCTGCGCTGCTTGCTCGAAACGTGCTGAAATTCGGTGTGGTTGTGTGGCAGGCCACCCTTTATTAATCATGAAATGCACAAGTCTCTAGGACTTTCAGAAGAAAAGTTATTCAAATATATCTTGAACTTTTTTTTTATAGATTTGGTGGTTTCACCATTTCCAAAGGTCGTAGAAGCTCAGGGATGGTCCCAATGGATCGGGCAGAGCCACATTAGTTGAGATGGAACCAACTTCCAAGTCTCTATGACCTTCAGAAAAAAAGTTATTGAACAATATCTTGAACTCCTATAGGTTTTCATCCCTAACCCTAACCCTAATCACAACCAAAAAATCAAACACTAATCACAACCCTAACCCTACCCCTTCCAAAGGTCGTAGAAGCTCGGGGGTGGTACCAATGGATCGGGCATAGTCACATTAGTGGAGATGGAACCAACTTCCAAGTCTCTATGACCTACAGAAAAAAAGTTATTGAAGAATATCTTGAGCTCCAATGGGTATTCATCCCTATCCCTAACCCTAATAGCAACCCTAACCCTAACCCTAATCACAACCCTAACCCTAACCCTAACCCTAATTGCAACCCTAACCCTAACCCTAACCCTAATTGCAACCCTAACCCATATTAGGGATTAATTGGAATAACTCCACGCTGCTTGCTCGAAACGTGCTGAAATTCGGTGTGGTTGTGTGGCAGGCCATCCTTTATTAATCATGAAATGCACAAGTCTCTAGGACTTTCAGAAGAAAGGTTATTCAAAAATATCTTGTACTTTTTTTTTTATAGATTTGGTGGTTTCACCATTTCCGAAGGTCGTAGAAGCTCGGGGATGGTCCCAATGGATCGGGCAGAGCCACATTAGTGGAGATGGAACCAACTTCCAAGTCTCTATGACCTTCAGAAAAAAAGTTATTGAACAATATCTTGAACTCCTATAGGTTTTCATCCCTAACCCTAACCCTAATCACAACCAAAAAATCAAACACTAATCACAACCCTAACCCTACCCCTTCCAAAGGTCGTAGAAGCTCGGGGGTGGTACCAATGGATCGGGCATAGCCACATTAGTGGAGATGGAACCAACTTCCAAGTCTCTATGACCTACAGAAAAAAAGTTATTGAAGAATATCTTGAGCTCCAATGGGTATTCATCCCTAACCCTAACCCTAATAGCAACCCTAACCCTAACCCTAATCACAACCCTAACCCTAACCCTAATTGCAACCCTAACCCTAACCCTAACCCTAATTGCAACCCTAACCCATATTAGGGATTAATTGGAATAACTCCGCGCTGCTTGCTCGAAACGTGCTGAAATTCGGTGTGGTTGTGTGGCAGGCCACCCTTTATTAATCATGAAATGCACAAGTCTCTAGGACTTTCAGAAGAAAAGTTATTCAAATATATCTTGAACTTTTTTTTTATAGATTTGGTGGTTTCACCATTTCCAAAGGTCGTAGAAGCTAGGGGATGGTCCCAATAGATCGGGCAGAGCCACATTAGTTGAGATGGAACCAACTTCCAAGTCTCTATGACCTTCAGAAAAAAAGTTATTGAACAATATCTTGAACTCCTATAGGTTTTCATCCCTAACCCTAACCCTAATCACAACCAAAAAATCAAACACTAATCACAACCCTAACCCTACCCCTTCCAAAGGTCGTAGAAGCTCGGGGGTGGTACCAATGGATCGGGCATAATCACATTAGTGGAGATGGAACCAACTTCCAAGTCTCTATGACCTACAGAAAAAAAGTTATTGAAGAATATCTTGAGCTCCAATGGGTATTCATCCCTAACCCTAACCCTAATAGCAACCCTAACCCTAACCCTAATCACAACCCTAACCCTAATTGCAACCCTAACCCTAACCCTAATTGCAACCCTAACCCATATTAGGGATTAATTGGAATAACTCCGCGCTGCTTGCTCGAAACGTGCTGAAATTCGGTGTGGTTGTGTGGCAGGCCACCCTTTATTAATCATGAAATGCACAAGTCTCTAGGACTTTCAGAAGAAAAGTTATTCAAATATATCTTGAACTTTTTTTTATAGATTTGGTGGTTTCACCATTTCCAAAGGTCGTAGAAGCTCGGGGATGGTCCCAATGGATCGGGCAGAGCCACATTAGTTGAGATGGAACCAACTTCCAAGTCTCTATGACCTACAGAAAAAAAGTTATTGAAGAATATCTTGAGCTCCAATGGGTATTCATCCCTAACCCTAACCCTAATAGCAACCCTAACCCTAACCCTAATCACAACCCTAACCCTAACCCTAATTGCAACCCTAACCCTAACCCTAACCCTAATTGCAACCCTAACCCATATTAGGGATTAATTGGAATAACTCCGCGCTGCTTGCTCGAAACGTGCTGAAATTCGGTGTGGTTGTGTGGCAGGCCACCCTTTATTAATCATGAAATGCACAAGTCTCTAGGACTTTCAGAAGAAAAGTTATTCAAATATATCTTGAACTTTTTTTTTATAGATTTGGTGGTTTCACCATTTCCAAAGGTCGTAGAAGCTAGGGGATGGTCCCAATAGATCGGGCAGAGCCACATTAGTTGAGATGGAACCAACTTCCAAGTCTCTATGACCTTCAGAAAAAAAGTTATTGAACAATATCTTGAACTCCTATAGGTTTTCATCCCTAACCCTAACCCTAATCACAACCAAAAAATCAAACACTAATCACAACCCTAACCCTACCCCTTCCAAAGGTCGTAGAAGCTCGGGGGTGGTACCAATGGATCGGGCATAGCCACATTAGTGGAGATGGAACTGACTTCCAAGTCTCTATGACCTACAGAAAAAAAGTTATTGAAGAATATCTTGAGCTCCAATGGGTATTCATCCCTAACCCTAACCCTAATAGCAACCCTAACCCTAACCCTAATCACAACCCTAACCCTAACCCTAATTGCAACCCTAACCCTAACCCTAACCCTAATTGCAACCCTAACCCATATTAGGGATTAATTGGAATAACTCTGCGCTGTTTGCTCGAAACGTGCTGAAATTCGGTGTGGTTGTGTGGCAGGCCACCCTTTATTAATCATGAAATGCACAAGTCTCTAGGACTTTCAGAAGAAAAGTTATTCAAAAATATCTTGAACTTTTTTTTATAGATTTGGTGGTTTCACAATTTCCAAAGGTCGTAGAAGCTCGGGGATGGTCCCAATGGATCGGGCAGAGCCACATTAGTTGAGATGGAACCAACTTCCAAGTCTCTATGACCTTCAGAAAAAAAGTTATTGAACAATATCTTGAACTCCTATAGGTTTTCATCCCTAACCCTAACCCTAATCACAACCAAAAAATCAAACACTAATCACAACCCTAACCCTACCCCTTCCAAAGGTCGTAGAAGCTCGGGGGTGGTACCAATGGATCGGGCATAGTCACATTAGTGGAGATGGAACCAACTTCCAAGTCTCTATGACCTACAGAAAAAAAGTTATTGAAGAATATCTTGAGCTCCAATGGGTATTCATCCCTAACCCTAACCCTAATAGCAACCCTAACCCTAACCCTAATCACAACCCTAACCCTAATTGCAACCCTAACCCTAACCCTAATTGCAACCCTAACCCATATTAGGGATTAATTGGAATAACTCCGCGCTGCTTGCTCGAAACGTGCTGAAATTCGGTGTGGTTGTGTGGCAGGCCACCCTTTATTAATCATGAAATGCACAAGTCTCTAGGACTTTCAGAAGAAAAGTTATTCAAATATATCTTGAACTTTTTTTTTATAGATTTGGTGGTTTCACCATTTCCAAAGGTCGTAGAAGCTAGGGGATGGTCCCAATAGATCGGGCAGAGCCACATTAGTTGAGATGGAACCAACTTCCAAGTCTCTATGACCTTCAGAAAAAAAGTTATTGAACAATATCTTGAACTCCTATAGGTTTTCATCCCTAACCCTAACCCTAATCACAACCAAAAAATCAAACACTAATCACAACCCTAACCCTACCCCTTCCAAAGGTCGTAGAAGCTCGGGGGTGGTACCAATGGATCGGGCATAGCCACATTAGTGGAGATGGAACTGACTTCCAAGTCTCTATGACCTACAGAAAAAAAGTTATTGAAGAATATCTTGAGCTCCAATGGGTATTCATCCCTAACCCTAACCCTAATAGCAACCCTAACCCTAACCCTAATCACAACCCTAACCCTAACCCTAATTGCAACCCTAACCCTAACCCTAACCCTAATTGCAACCCTAACCCATATTAGGGATTAATTGGAATAAGTCCGCGCTGTTTGCTCGAAACGTGCTGAAATTCGGTGTGGTTGTGTGGCAGCCCACCCTTTATTAATCATGAAATGCACAAGTCTCTAGGACTTTCAGAAGAAAAGTTATTCAAAAATATCTTGAACTTTTTTTTATAGATTTGGTGGTTTCACAATTTCCAAAGGTCGTAGAAGCTCGGGGATGGTCCCAATGGATCGGGCAGAGCCACATTAGTTGAGATGGAACCAACTTCCAAGTCTCTATGACCTTCAGAAAAAAAGTTATTGAACAATATCTTGAACTCCTATAGGTTTTCATCCCTAACCCTAACCCTAATCACAACCAAAAAATCAAACACTAATCACAACCCTAACCCTACCCCTTCCAAAGGTCGTAGAAGCTCGGGGGTGGTACCAATGGATCGGGCATAGCCACATTAGTGGAGATGGAACCAACTTCCAAGTCTCTATGACCTACAGAAAAAAAGTTATTGAAGAATATCTTGAGCTCCAATGGGTATTCATCCCTAACCCTAACCCTAATAGCAACCCTAACCCTAACCCTAATCACAACCCTAACCCTAACCCTAACCCTAATTGCAACCCTAACCCTAACCCTAACCCTAATTGCAACCCTAACCCATATTAGGGATTAATTGGAATAACTCTGCGCTGCTTGCTCGAAACGTGCTGAAATTCGGTGTGGTTGTGTGGCAGGCCACCCTTTATTAATCATGAAATGCACAAGTCTCTAGGACTTTCAGAAGAAAAGTTATTCAAAAATATCTTGAACTTTTTTTTATAGATTTGGTGGTTTCACCATTTCCAAAGGTCGTAGAAGCTCAGGGATGGTCCCAATGGATCGGGCATAGCCACATTAGTGGAGATGGAACCAACTTCCAAGTCTCTATGACCTACAGAAAAAAAGTTATTGAAGAATATCTTGAGCTCCAATGGGTATTCATCCCTAACCCTAACCCTAATAGCAACCCTAACCCTAACCCTAATCACAACCCTAACCCTAACCCTAATTGCAACCCTAACCCTAACCCTAATTGCAACCCTAACCCATATTAGGGATTAATTGGAATCACTCCGCGCTGCTTGCTCGAAACGTGCTGAAATTCGGTGTGGTTGTGTGGCAGGTCACCCTTTATTAATCATGAAATGCACAAGTCTCTAGGACTTTCAGAAGAAAAGTTATTCAAAAATATCTTGTACTTTTTTTTATAGATTTGGTGGTTTCACCATTTCCGAAGGTCGTAGAAGCTCGGGGATGGTCCCAATGGATCGGGCAGAGCCACATTAGTTGAGATGGAACCAACTTCCAAGTCTCTATGACCTTCAGAAAAAAAGTTATTGAACAATATCTTGAACTCCTATAGGTTTTCATCCCTAACCCTAACCCTAATCACAACCAAAAAATCAAACACTAATCACAACCCTAACCCTACCCCTTCCAAAGGTCGTAGAAGCTCGGGGGTGGTACCAATGGATCGGGCATAGCCACATTAGTGGAGATGGAACCAACTTCCAAGTCTCTATGACCTACAGAAAAAAAGTTATTGAAGAATATCTTGAGCTCCAATGGGTATTCATCCCTAACCCTAACCCTAATAGCAACCCTAACCCTAACCCTAATCACAACCCTAACCCTAACCCTAATTGCAACCCTAACCCTAATTGCAACCCTAACCCATATTAGGGATTAATTGGAATAACTCCGCGCTGCTTGCTCGAAACGTGCTGAAATTCAGTGTGGTTGTGTGGCAGGCCACCCTTTATTAATCATGAAATGCACAAGTCTCTAGGACTTTCTGAAGAAAAGTTATTCAAAAATATCTTGTACTTTTTTTTATAGATTTGGTGGTTTCACCATTTCCGAAGGTCGTAGAAGCTCGGGGATGGTCCCAATGGATCGGGCAGAGCCACATTAGTTGAGATGGAACCAACTTCCAAGTCTCTATGACTTTCACAAAAAAAGTTATTGAACAATATCTTGAACTCCTATAGGTTTTCATCCCTAACCCTAACCCTAATCACAACCAAAAAATCAAACACTAATCACAACCCTAACCCTACCCCTTCCAAAGGTCATAGAAGCTCGGGGGTGGTACCAATGGATCGGGCATAGCCACATTAGTGGAGATGGAACCAACTTCCAAGTCTCTATGACCTACAGAAAAAAAGTTATTGAAGAATATCTTGAGCTCCAATGGGTATTCATCCCTAACCCTAACCCTAATAGCAACCCTAACCCTAACCCTAATCACAACCCTAACCCTAACCCTAATTGCAACCCTAACCCTAACCCTAACCCTAATTGCAACCCTAACCCATATTAGGGATTAATTGGAATAACTCCGCGCTGTTTGCTCGAAACGTGCTGAAATTCGGTGTGGTTGTGTGGCAGGCCACCCTTTATTAATCATGAAATGCACAAGTCTCTAGGACTTTCAGAAGAAAAGTTATTCAAAAATATCTTGAACTTTTTTTTATAGATTTGGTGGTTTCACAATTTCCAAAGGTCGTAGAAGCTCGGGGATGGTCCCAATGGATCGGGCAGAGCCACATTAGTTGAGATGGAACCAACTTCCAAGTCTCTATGACCTTCAGAAAAAAAGTTATTGAACAATATCTTGAACTCCTATAGGTTTTCATCCCTAACCCTAACCCTAATCACAACCAAAAAATCAAACACTAATCACAACCCTAACCCTACCCCTTCCAAAGGTCGTAGAAGCTCGGGGGTGGTACCAATGGATCGGGCATAGTCACATTAGTGGAGATGGAACCAACTTCCAAGTCTCTATGACCTACAGAAAAAAAGTTATTGAAGAATATCTTGAGCTCCAATGGGTATTCATCCCTAACCCTAACCCTAATAGCAACCCTAACCCTAACCCTAATCACAACCCTAACCCTAATTGCAACCCTAACCCTAACCCTAATTGCAACCCTAACCCATATTAGGGATTAATTGGAATAACTCCGCGCTGCTTGCTCGAAACGTGCTGAAATTCGGTGTGGTTGTGTGGCAGGCCACCCTTTATTAATCATGAAATGCACAAGTCTCTAGGACTTTCAGAAGAAAAGTTATTCAAATATATCTTGAACTTTTTTTTTATAGATTTGGTGGTTTCACCATTTCCAAAGGTCGTAGAAGCTAGGGGATGGTCCCAATAGATCGGGCAGAGCCACATTAGTTGAGATGGAACCAACTTCCAAGTCTCTATGACCTTCAGAAAAAAAGTTATTGAACAATATCTTGAACTCCTATAGGTTTTCATCCCTAACCCTAACCCTAATCACAACCAAAAAATCAAACACTAATCACAACCCTAACCCTACCCCTTCCAAAGGTCGTAGAAGCTCGGGGGTGGTACCAATGGATCGGGCATAGCCACATTAGTGGAGATGGAACTGACTTCCAAGTCTCTATGACCTACAGAAAAAAAGTTATTGAAGAATATCTTGAGCTCCAATGGGTATTCATCCCTAACCCTAACCCTAATAGCAACCCTAACCCTAACCCTAATCACAACCCTAACCCTAACCCTAATTGCAACCCTAACCCTAACCCTAACCCTAATTGCAACCCTAACCCATATTAGGGATTAATTGGAATAACTCCGCGCTGTTTGCTCGAAACGTGCTGAAATTCGGTGTGGTTGTGTGGCAGGCCACCCTTTATTAATCATGAAATGCACAAGTCTCTAGGACTTTCAGAAGAAAAGTTATTCAAAAATATCTTGAACTTTTTTTTATAGATTTGGTGGTTTCACAATTTCCAAAGGTCGTAGAAGCTCGGGGATGGTCCCAATGGATCGGGCAGAGCCACATTAGTTGAGATGGAACCAACTTCCAAGTCTCTATGACCTTCAGAAAAAAAGTTATTGAACAATATCTTGAACTCCTATAGGTTTTCATCCCTAACCCTAACCCTAATCACAACCAAAAAATCAAACACTAATCACAACCCTAACCCTACCCCTTCCAAAGGTCGTAGAAGCTCGGGGGTGGTACCAATGGATCGGGCATAGCCACATTAGTGGAGATGGAACCAACTTCCAAGTCTCTATGACCTACAGAAAAAAAGTTATTGAAGAATATCTTGAGCTCCAATGGGTATTCATCCCTAACCCTAACCCTAATAGCAACCCTAACCCTAACCCTAATCACAACCCTAACCCTAACCCTAACCCTAATTGCAACCCTAACCCTAACCCTAACCCTAATTGCAACCCTAACCCATATTAGGGATTAATTGGAATAACTCTGCGCTGCTTGCTCGAAACGTGCTGAAATTCGGTGTGGTTGTGTGGCAGGCCACCCTTTATTAATCATGAAATGCACAAGTCTCTAGGACTTTCAGAAGAAAAGTTATTCAAATATATCTTGAACTTTTTTTTTATAGATTTGGTGGTTTCACCATTTCCAAAGGTCGTAGAAGCTCGGGGGTGGTACCAATGGATCGGGCATAGCCACATTAGTGGAGATGGAACCAACTTCCAAGTCTCTATGACCTACAGAAAAAAAGTTATTGAAGAATATCTTGAGCTCCAATGGGTATTCATCCCTAACCCTAACCCTAATTGCAACCCTAACCCATATTAGGGATTAATTGGAATAACTCCGCGCTGCTTGCTCGAAACGTGCTGAAATTCGGTGTGGTTGTGTGGCAGGCCATCCTTTATTAATCATGAAATGCACAAGTCTCTAGGACTTTCAGAAGAAAGGTTATTCAAAAATATCTTGTACTTTTTTTTTATAGATTTGGTGGTTTCACCATTTCCGAAGGTCGTAGAAGCTCGGGGATGGTCCCAATGGATCGGGCAGAGCCACATTAGTGGAGATGGAACCAACTTCCAAGTCTCTATGACCTTCAGAAAAAAAGTTATTGAACAATATCTTGAACTCCTATAGGTTTTCATCCCTAACCCTAACCCTAATCACAACCAAAAAATCAAACACTAATCACAACCCTAACCCTACCCCTTCCAAAGGTCGTAGAAGCTCGGGGGTGATACCAATGGATCGGGCATAGCCACATTAGTGGAGATGGAACCAACTTCCAAGTCTCTATGACCTACAGAAAAAAAGTTATTGAAGAATATCTTGAGCTCCAATGGGTATTCATCCCTAACCCTAACCCTAATAGCAACCCTAACCCTAACCCTAATCACAACCCTAACCCTAACCCTAATTGCAACCCTAACCCTAACCCTAACCCTAATTGCAACCCTAACCCATATTAGGGATTAATTGGAATAACTCCGCGCTGCTTGCTCGAAACGTGCTGAAATTCGGTGTGGTTGTGTGGCAGGCCACCCTTTATTAATAATGAAATGCACAAGTCTCTAGGACTTTCAGAAGAAAAGTTATTCAAAAATATCTTGTACTTTTTTTTAATAGATTTGGTGGTTTCACCATTTCCGAAGGTCGTAGAAGCTCGGGGATGGTCCCAATGGATCGGGCAGAGCCACATTAGTAGAGATGGAACCAACTGCCAAGTCTCTATGACCTTCAGAAAAAAAGTTATTGAACAATATCTTGAACTCCTATAGGTTTTCATCCCTAACCCTAACCCTAATCACAACCAAAAAATCAAACACTAATCACAACCCTAACCCTACCCCTTCCAAAGGTCGTAGAAGCTCGGGGGTGGTACCAATGGATCGGGCAGAGCCACATTAGTGGAGATGGAACCAACTGCCAAGTCTCTATGACCTTCAGAAAAAAAGTTATTGAACAATATCTTGAACTCCTATAGGTTTTCATCCCTAACCCTAACCCTAACCCTAATCACAACCAAAAAATCAAACACTAATCACAACCCTAACCCTACACCTTCCAAAGGTCGTAGAAGCTCAGGGGTGGTACCAATGGATCGGGCATAGCCACATTAGTGGAGATGGAACCAACTTCCAAGTCTCTATGACCTACAGAAAAAAAGTTATTGAAGAATATCTTGAGCTCCAATAGGTTTTCATCCCTAACCCTAACCCTAATCACAACCAAAAAATCAAACACTAATCACAACCCTAACCCTACCCCTTCCAAAGGTCGTAGAAGCTCGGGGGTGGTACCAATGGATCGGGCAGAGCCACATTAGTGGAGATGGAACCAACTGCCAAGTCTCTATGACCTTCAGAAAAAAAGTTATTGAACAATATCTTGAACTCCTATAGGTTTTCATCCCTAACCCTAACCCTAACCCTAATCACAACCAAAAAATCAAACACTAATCACAACCCTAACCCTACACCTTCCAAAGGTCGTAGAAGCTCAGGGGTGGTACCAATGGATCGGGCATAGCCACATTAGTGGAGATGGAACCAACTTCCAAGTCTCTATGACCTACAGAAAAAAAGTTATTGAAGAATATCTTGAGCTCCAATGGGTATTCATCCCTAACCCTAACCCTAATAGCAACCCTAACCCTAACCCTAATCACAACCCTAACCCTAATTGCAACCCTAACCCTAACCCTAACCCTAATTGCAACCCTAACCCATATTAGGGATTAATTGGAATAACTCTGCGCTGCTTGCTCGAAACGTGCTGAAATTCGGTGTGGTTGTGTGGCAGGCCACCCTTTATTAATCATGAAATGCACAAGTCTCTAGGACTTTCAGAAGAAAAGTTATTCAAAAATATCTTGAACTTTTTTTTATAGATTTGGTGGTTTCACCATTTCCAAAGGTCGTAGAAGCTCGGGGATGGTCCCAATGGATCGGGCAGAGCCACATTAGTTGAGATGGAACCAACTTCCAAGTCTCTATGACCTTCAGAAAAAAAGTTATTGAACAATATCTTGAACTCCTATAGGTTTTCATCCCTAACCCTAACCCTAATCACAACCAAAAAATCAAACACTAATCACAACCCTAACCCTACCCCTTCCAAAGGTCGTAGAAGCTCGGGGGTGGTACCAATGGATCGGGCATAGCCACATTAGTGGAGATGGAACCAACTTCCAAGTCTCTATGACCTACAGAAAAAAAGTTATTGAAGAATATCTTGAGCTCCAATGGGTATTCATCCCTAACCCTAACCCTAATAGCAACCCTAACCCTAACCCTAATCACAACCCTAACCCTAACCCTAACCCTAATTGCAACCCTAACCCTAACCCTAACCCTAATTGCAACCCTAACCCATATTAGGGATTAATTGGAATAACTCTGCGCTGCTTGCTCGAAACGTGCTGAAATTCGGTGTGGTTGTGTGGCAGGCCACCCTTTATTAATCATGAAATGCACAAGTCTCTAGGACTTTCAGAAGAAAAGTTATTCAAATATATCTTGAACTTTTTTTTTATAGATTTGGTGGTTTCACCATTTCCAAAGGTCGTAGAAGCTCGGGGGTGGTACCAATGGATCGGGCATAGCCACATTAGTGGAGATGGAACCAACTTCCAAGTCTCTATGACCTACAGAAAAAAAGTTATTGAAGAATATCTTGAGCTCCAATGGGTATTCATCCCTAACCCTAACCCTAATAGCAACCCTAACCCTAACCCTAATCACAACCCTAACCCTAATTGCAACCCTAACCCTAACCCTAATTGCAACCCTAACCCATATTAGGGATTAATTGGAATAACTCCGCGCTGCTTGCTCGAAACGTGCTGAAATTCGGTGTGGTTGTGTGGCAGGCCACCCTTTATTAATCATGAAATGCACAAGTCTCTAGGACTTTCAGAAGAAAAGTTATTCAAATATATCTTGAACTTTTTTTTTATAGATTTGGTGGTTTCACCATTTCCAAAGGTCGTAGAAGCTAGGGGATGGTCCCAATAGATCGGGCAGAGCCACATTAGTTGAGATGGAACCAACTTCCAAGTCTCTATGACCTTCAGAAAAAAAGTTATTGAACAATATCTTGAACTCCTATAGGTTTTCATCCCTAACCCTAACCCTAATCACAACCAAAAAATCAAACACTAATCACAACCCTAACCCTACCCCTTCCAAAGGTCGTAGAAGCTCGGGGGTGGTACCAATGGATCGGGCATAGCCACATTAGTGGAGATGGAACTGACTTCCAAGTCTCTATGACCTACAGAAAAAAAGTTATTGAAGAATATCTTGAGCTCCAATGGGTATTCATCCCTAACCCTAACCCTAATAGCAACCCTAACCCTAACCCTAATCACAACCCTAACCCTAACCCTAATTGCAACCCTAACCCTAACCCTAACCCTAATTGCAACCCTAACCCATATTAGGGATTAATTGGAATAACTCCGCGCTGTTTGCTCGAAACGTGCTGAAATTCGGTGTGGTTGTGTGGCAGGCCACCCTTTATTAATCATGAAATGCACAAGTCTCTAGGACTTTCAGAAGAAAAGTTATTCAAAAATATCTTGAACTTTTTTTTATAGATTTGGTGGTTTCACAATTTCCAAAGGTCGTAGAAGCTCGGGGATGGTCCCAATGGATCGGGCAGAGCCACATTAGTTGAGATGGAACCAACTTCCAAGTCTCTATGACCTTCAGAAAAAAAGTTATTGAACAATATCTTGAACTCCTATAGGTTTTCATCCCTAACCCTAACCCTAATCACAACCAAAAAATCAAACACTAATCACAACCCTAACCCTACCCCTTCCAAAGGTCGTAGAAGCTCGGGGGTGGTACCAATGGATCGGGCATAGCCACATTAGTGGAGATGGAACCAACTTCCAAGTCTCTATGACCTACAGAAAAAAAGTTATTGAAGAATATCTTGAGCTCCAATGGGTATTCATCCCTAACCCTAACCCTAATAGCAACCCTAACCCTAACCCTAATCACAACCCTAACCCTAACCCTAACCCTAATTGCAACCCTAACCCTAACCCTAACCCTAATTGCAACCCTAACCCATATTAGGGATTAATTGGAATAACTCTGCGCTGCTTGCTCGAAACGTGCTGAAATTCGGTGTGGTTGTGTGGCAGGCCACCCTTTATTAATCATGAAATGCACAAGTCTCTAGGACTTTCAGAAGAAAAGTTATTCAAATATATCTTGAACTTTTTTTTTATAGATTTGGTGGTTTCACCATTTCCAAAGGTCGTAGAAGCTCGGGGGTGGTACCAATGGATCGGGCATAGCCACATTAGTGGAGATGGAACCAACTTCCAAGTCTCTATGACCTACAGAAAAAAAGTTATTGAAGAATATCTTGAGCTCCAATGGGTATTCATCCCTAACCCTAACCCTAATTGCAACCCTAACCCATATTAGGGATTAATTGGAATAACTCCGCGCTGCTTGCTCGAAACGTGCTGAAATTCGGTGTGGTTGTGTGGCAGGCCATCCTTTATTAATCATGAAATGCACAAGTCTCTAGGACTTTCAGAAGAAAGGTTATTCAAAAATATCTTGTACTTTTTTTTTATAGATTTGGTGGTTTCACCATTTCCGAAGGTCGTAGAAGCTCGGGGATGGTCCCAATGGATCGGGCAGAGCCACATTAGTGGAGATGGAACCAACTTCCAAGTCTCTATGACCTTCAGAAAAAAAGTTATTGAACAATATCTTGAACTCCTATAGGTTTTCATCCCTAACCCTAACCCTAATCACAACCAAAAAATCAAACACTAATCACAACCCTAACCCTACCCCTTCCAAAGGTCGTAGAAGCTCGGGGGTGATACCAATGGATCGGGCATAGCCACATTAGTGGAGATGGAACCAACTTCCAAGTCTCTATGACCTACAGAAAAAAAGTTATTGAAGAATATCTTGAGCTCCAATGGGTATTCATCCCTAACCCTAACCCTAATAGCAACCCTAACCCTAACCCTAATCACAACCCTAACCCTAACCCTAATTGCAACCCTAACCCTAACCCTAACCCTAATTGCAACCCTAACCCATATTAGGGATTAATTGGAATAACTCCGCGCTGCTTGCTCGAAACGTGCTGAAATTCGGTGTGGTTGTGTGGCAGGCCACCCTTTATTAATAATGAAATGCACAAGTCTCTAGGACTTTCAGAAGAAAAGTTATTCAAAAATATCTTGTACTTTTTTTTAATAGATTTGGTGGTTTCACCATTTCCGAAGGTCGTAGAAGCTCGGGGATGGTCCCAATGGATCGGGCAGAGCCACATTAGTAGAGATGGAACCAACTGCCAAGTCTCTATGACCTTCAGAAAAAAAGTTATTGAACAATATCTTGAACTCCTATAGGTTTTCATCCCTAACCCTAACCCTAATCACAACCAAAAAATCAAACACTAATCACAACCCTAACCCTACCCCTTCCAAAGGTCGTAGAAGCTCGGGGGTGGTACCAATGGATCGGGCAGAGCCACATTAGTGGAGATGGAACCAACTGCCAAGTCTCTATGACCTTCAGAAAAAAAGTTATTGAACAATATCTTGAACTCCTATAGGTTTTCATCCCTAACCCTAACCCTAACCCTAATCACAACCAAAAAATCAAACACTAATCACAACCCTAACCCTACACCTTCCAAAGGTCGTAGAAGCTCAGGGGTGGTACCAATGGATCGGGCATAGCCACATTAGTGGAGATGGAACCAACTTCCAAGTCTCTATGACCTACAGAAAAAAAGTTATTGAAGAATATCTTGAGCTCCAATAGGTTTTCATCCCTAACCCTAACCCTAATCACAACCAAAAAATCAAACACTAATCACAACCCTAACCCTACCCCTTCCAAAGGTCGTAGAAGCTCGGGGGTGGTACCAATGGATCGGGCAGAGCCACATTAGTGGAGATGGAACCAACTGCCAAGTCTCTATGACCTTCAGAAAAAAAGTTATTGAACAATATCTTGAACTCCTATAGGTTTTCATCCCTAACCCTAACCCTAACCCTAATCACAACCAAAAAATCAAACACTAATCACAACCCTAACCCTACACCTTCCAAAGGTCGTAGAAGCTCAGGGGTGGTACCAATGGATCGGGCATAGCCACATTAGTGGAGATGGAACCAACTTCCAAGTCTCTATGACCTACAGAAAAAAAGTTATTGAAGAATATCTTGAGCTCCAATGGGTATTCATCCCTAACCCTAACCCTAATAGCAACCCTAACCCTAACCCTAATCACAACCCTAACCCTAATTGCAACCCTAACCCTAACCCTAACCCTAATTGCAACCCTAACCCATATTAGGGATTAATTGGAATAACTCCGCGCTGCTTGCTCGAAACGTGCTGAAATTCGGTGTGGTTGTGTGGCAGGCCACCCTTTATTAATCATGAAATGCACAAGTCTCTAGGACTTTCAGAAGAAAAGTTATTCAAAAATATCTTGAACTTTTTTTTATAGATTTGGTGGTTTCACCATTTCCAAAGGTCGTAGAAGCTCGGGGATGGTCCCAATGGATCGGGCAGAGCCACATTAGTTGAGATGGAACCAACTTCCAAGTCTCTATGACCTTCAGAAAAAAAGTTATTGAACAATATCTTGAACTCCTATAGGTTTTCATCCCTAACCCTAACCCTAATCACAACCAAAAAATCAAACACTAATCACAACCCTAACCCTACCCCTTCCAAAGGTCGTAGAAGCTCGGGGGTGGTACCAATGGATCGGGCATAGCCACATTAGTGGAGATGGAACCAACTTCCAAGTCTCTATGACCTACAGAAAAAAAGTTATTGAAGAATATCTTGAGCTCCAATGGGTATTCATCCCTAACCCTAACCCTAATAGCAACCCTAACCCTAACCCTAATCACAACCCTAACCCTAACCCTAATTGCAACCCTAACCCTAACCCTAATTGCAACCCTAACCCATATTAGGGATTAATTGGAATCACTCCGCGCTGCTTGCTCGAAACGTGCTGAAATTCGGTGTGGTTGTGTGGCAGGTCACCCTTTATTAATCATGAAATGCACAAGTCTCTAGGACTTTCAGAAGAAAAGTTATTCAAAAATATCTTGTACTTTTTTTTATAGATTTGGTGGTTTCACCATTTCCGAAGGTCGTAGAAGCTCGGGGATGGTCCCAATGGATCGGGCAGAGCCACATTAGTTGAGATGGAACCAACTTCCAAGTCTCTATGACCTTCAGAAAAAAAGTTATTGAACAATATCTTGAACTCCTATAGGTTTTCATCCCTAACCCTAACCCTAATCACAACCAAAAAATCAAACACTAATCACAACCCTAACCCTACCCCTTCCAAAGGTCGTAGAAGCTCGGGGGTGGTACCAATGGATCGGGCATAGCCACATTAGTGGAGATGGAACCAACTTCCAAGTCTCTATGACCTACAGAAAAAAAGTTATTGAAGAATATCTTGAGCTCCAATGGGTATTCATCCCTAACCCTAACCCTAATAGCAACCCTAACCCTAACCCTAATCACAACCCTAACCCTAACCCTAATTGCAACCCTAACCCTAATTGCAACCCTAACCCATATTAGGGATTAATTGGAATAACTCCGCGCTGCTTGCTCGAAACGTGCTGAAATTTGGTGTGGTTGTGTGGCAGGCCACCCTTTATTAATCATGAAATGCACAAGTCTCTAGGACTTTCAGAAGAAAAGTTATTCAAAAATATCTTGTACTTTTTTTTATAGATTTGGTGGTTTCACCATTTCCGAAGGTCGTAGAAGCTCGGGGATGGTCCCAATGGATCGGGCAGAGCCACATTAGTTGAGATGGAACCAACTTCCAAGTCTCTATGACTTTCACAAAAAAAGTTATTGAACAATATCTTGAACTCCTATAGGTTTTCATCCCTAACCCTAACCCTAATCACAACCAAAAAATCAAACACTAATCACAACCCTAACCCTACCCCTTCCAAAGGTCATAGAAGCTCGGGGGTGGTACCAATGGATCGGGCATAGCCACATTAGTGGAGATGGAACCAACTTCCAAGTCTCTATGACCTACAGAAAAAAAGTTATTGAAGAATATCTTGAGCTCCAATGGGTATTCATCCCTAACCCTAACCCTAATAGCAACCCTAACCCTAACCCTAATCACAACCCTAACCCTAACCCTAATTGCAACCCTAACCCTAACCCTAACCCTAATTGCAACCCTAACCCATATTAGGGATTAATTGGAATAACTCCGCGCTGCTTGCTCGAAACGTGCTGAAATTCGGTGTGGTTGTGTGGCAGGCCACCCTTTATTAATCATGAAATGCACAAGTCTCTAGGACTTTCAGAAGAAAAGTTATTCAAAAATATCTTGTACTTTTTTTTATAGATTTGGTGGTTTCACCATTTCCGAAGGTCGTAGAAGCTCGGGGATGGTCCCAATGGATCGGGCAGAGCCACATTAGTTGAGAGGGAACCAACTTCCAAGTCTCTATGACCTTCAGAAAAAAAGTTATTGAACAATATCTTGAACTCCTATAGGTTTTCATCCCTAACCCTAACCCTAATCACAACCAAAAAATCAAACACTAATCACAACCCTAACCCTACCCCTTCCAAAGGTCGTAGAAGCTCGGGGGTGGTACCAATGGATCGGGCATAGCCACATTAGTGGAGATGGAACCAACTTCCAAGTCTCTATGACCTACAGAAAAAAAGTTATTGAAGAATATCTTGAGCTCCAATGGGTATTCATCCCTAACCCTAACCCTAATAGCAACCCTAACCCTAACCCTAATCACAACCCTAACCCTAACCCTAATTGCAACCCTAACCCTAACCCTAATTGCAACCCTAACCCATATTAGGGATTAATTGGAATCACTCCGCGCTGCTTGCTCGAAACGTGCTGAAATTCGGTGTGGTTGTGTGGCAGGTCACCCTTTATTAATCATGAAATGCACAAGTCTCTAGGACTTTCAGAAGAAAAGTTATTCAAAAATATCTTGTACTTTTTTTTATAGATTTGGTGGTTTCACCATTTCCGAAGGTCGTAGAAGCTCGGGGATGGTCCCAATGGATCGGGCAGAGCCACATTAGTTGAGATGGAACCAACTTCCAAGTCTCTATGACCTTCAGAAAAAAAGTTATTGAACAATATCTTGAACTCCTATAGGTTTTCATCCCTAACCCTAACCCTAATCACAACCAAAAAATCAAACACTAATCACAACCCTAACCCTACCCCTTCCAAAGGTCGTAGAAGCTCGGGGGTGGTACCAATGGATCGGGCATAGCCACATTAGTGGAGATGGAACCAACTTCCAAGTCTCTATGACCTACAGAAAAAAAGTTATTGAAGAATATCTTGAGCTCCAATGGGTATTCATCCCTAACCCTAACCCTAATAGCAACCCTAACCCTAACCCTAATCACAACCCTAACCCTAACCCTAATTGCAACCCTAACCCTAATTGCAACCCTAACCCATATTAGGGATTAATTGGAATAACTCCGCGCTGCTTGCTCGAAACGTGCTGAAATTTGGTGTGGTTGTGTGGCAGGCCACCCTTTATTAATCATGAAATGCACAAGTCTCTAGGACTTTCAGAAGAAAAGTTATTCAAAAATATCTTGTACTTTTTTTTATAGATTTGGTGGTTTCACCATTTCCGAAGGTCGTAGAAGCTCGGGGATGGTCCCAATGGATCGGGCAGAGCCACATTAGTTGAGATGGAACCAACTTCCAAGTCTCTATGACTTTCACAAAAAAAGTTATTGAACAATATCTTGAACTCCTATAGGTTTTCATCCCTAACCCTAACCCTAATCACAACCAAAAAATCAAACACTAATCACAACCCTAACCCTACCCCTTCCAAAGGTCATAGAAGCTCGGGGGTGGTACCAATGGATCGGGCATAGCCACATTAGTGGAGATGGAACCAACTTCCAAGTCTCTATGACCTACAGAAAAAAAGTTATTGAAGAATATCTTGAGCTCCAATGGGTATTCATCCCTAACCCTAACCCTAATAGCAACCCTAACCCTAACCCTAATCACAACCCTAACCCTAACCCTAATTGCAACCCTAACCCTAACCCTAACCCTAATTGCAACCCTAACCCATATTAGGGATTAATTGGAATAACTCCGCGCTGCTTGCTCGAAACGTGCTGAAATTCGGTGTGGTTGTGTGGCAGGCCACCCTTTATTAATCATGAAATGCACAAGTCTCTAGGACTTTCAGAAGAAAAGTTATTCAAAAATATCTTGTACTTTTTTTTATAGATTTGGTGGTTTCACCATTTCCGAAGGTCGTAGAAGCTCGGGGATGGTCCCAATGGATCGGGCAGAGCCACATTAGTTGAGAGGGAACCAACTTCCAAGTCTCTATGACCTTCAGAAAAAAAGTTATTGAACAATATCTTGAACTCCTATAGGTTTTCATCCCTAACCCTAACCCTAATCACAACCAAAAAATCAAACACTAATCACAACCCTAACCCTACCCCTTCCAAAGGTCGTAGAAGCTCGGGGGTGGTACCAATGGATCGGGCATAGCCACATTAGTGGAGATGGAACCAACTTCCAAGTCTCTATGACCTACAGAAAAAAAGTTATTGAAGAATATCTTGAGCTCCAATGGGTATTCATCCCTAACCCTAACCCTAATAGCAACCCTAACCCTAACCCTAATCACAACCCTAACCCTAACCCTAATTGCAACCCTAACCCATATTAGGGATTAATTGGAATAACTCCGCGCTGCTTGCTCGAAACGTGCTGAAATTCGGTGTGGTTGTGTGGCAGGCCACCCTTTATT
Organism: Paralichthys olivaceus; assembly: GCF_024713975.1. Classification (NCBI taxonomy): domain Eukaryota; kingdom Metazoa; phylum Chordata; class Actinopteri; order Pleuronectiformes; family Paralichthyidae; genus Paralichthys; species Paralichthys olivaceus. The sequence continues at coordinate 11,502,920 of NC_091099.1, read as the reverse complement.
AATCATGAAATGCACAAGTCTCTAGGACTTTCAGAAGAAAAGTTATTCAAAAATATCTTGTACTTTTTTTTAATAGATTTGGTGGTTTCACCATTTCCGAAGGTCGTAGAAGCTCGGGGATGGTCCCAATGGATCGGGCAGAGCCACATTAGTAGAGATGGAACCAACTGCCAAGTCTCTATGACCTTCAGAAAAAAAGTTATTGAACAATATCTTGAACTCCTATAGGTTTTCATCCCTAACCCTAACCCTAATCACAACCAAAAAATCAAACACTAATCACAACCCTAACCCTACCCCTTCCAAAGGTCGTAGAAGCTCGGGGATGGTCCCAATGGATCGGGCAGAGCCACATTAGTGGAGATGGAACCAACTGCCAAGTCTCTATGACCTTCAGAAAAAAAGTTATTGAACAATATCTTGAACTCCTATAGGTTTTCATCCCTAACCCTAACCCTAATCACAACCAAAAAATCAAACACTAATCACAACCCTAACCCTACCCCTTCCAAAGGTCGTAGAAGCTCGGGGGTGGTACCAATGGATCGGGCAGAGCCACATTAGTGGAGATGGAACCAACTGCCAAGTCTCTATGACCTTCAGAAAAAAAGTTATTGAACAATATCTTGAACTCCTATAGGTTTTCATCCCTAACCCTAACCCTAACCCTAATCACAACCAAAAAATCAAACACTAATCACAACCCTAACCCTACACCTTCCAAAGGTCGTAGAAGCTCAGGGGTGGTACCAATGGATCGGGCATAGCCACATTAGTGGAGATGGAACCAACTTCCAAGTCTCTATGACCTACAGAAAAAAAGTTATTGAAGAATATCTTGAGCTCCAATGGGTATTCATCCCTAACCCTAACCCTAATAGCAACCCTAACCCTAACCCTAATCACAACCCTAACCCTAATTGCAACCCTAACCCTAACCCTAACCCTAATAGCAACCCTAACCCTAACCCTAATCACAACCCTAACCCTAATTGCAACCCTAACCCTAACCCTAACCCTAATTGCAACCCTAACCCATATTAGGGATTAATTGGAATAACTCCGCGCTGCTTGCTCGAAACGTGCTGAAATTCGGTGTGGTTGTGTGGCAGGCCACCCTTTATTAATCATGAAATGCACAAGTCTCTAGGACTTTCAGAAGAAAAGTTATTCAAAAATATCTTGAACTTTTTTTTATAGATTTGGTGGTTTCACCATTTCCAAAGGTCGTAGAAGCTCGGGGATGGTCCCAATGGATCGGGCAGAGCCACATTAGTTGAGATGGAACCAACTTCCAAGTCTCTATGACCTTCAGAAAAAAAGTTATTGAACAATATCTTGAACTCCTATAGGTTTTCATCCCTAACCCTAACCCTAATCACAACCAAAAAATCAAACACTAATCACAACCCTAACCCTACCCCTTCCAAAGGTCGTAGAAGCTCGGGGGTGGTACCAATGGATCGGGCATAGCCACATTAGTGGAGATGGAACCAACTTCCAAGTCTCTATGACCTACAGAAAAAAAGTTATTGAAGAATATCTTGAGCTCCAATGGGTATTCATCCCTAACCCTAACCCTAATAGCAACCCTAACCCTAACCCTAATCACAACCCTAACCCTAACCCTAACCCTAATTGCAACCCTAACCCTAACCCTAACCCTAATTGCAACCCTAACCCATATTAGGGATTAATTGGAATAACTCTGCGCTGCTTGCTCGAAACGTGCTGAAATTCGGTGTGGTTGTGTGGCAGGCCACCCTTTATTAATCATGAAATGCACAAGTCTCTAGGACTTTCAGAAGAAAAGTTATTCAAATATATCTTGAACTTTTTTTTTATAGATTTGGTGGTTTCACCATTTCCAAAGGTCGTAGAAGCTCGGGGGTGGTACCAATGGATCGGGCATAGCCACATTAGTGGAGATGGAACCAACTTCCAAGTCTCTATGACCTACAGAAAAAAAGTTATTGAAGAATATCTTGAGCTCCAATGGGTATTCATCCCTAACCCTAACCCTAATTGCAACCCTAACCCATATTAGGGATTAATTGGAATAACTCTGCGCTGCTTGCTCGAAACGTGCTGAAATTCGGTGTGGTTGTGTGGCAGGCCATCCTTTATTAATCATGAAATGCACAAGTCTCTAGGACTTTCAGAAGAAAGGTTATTCAAAAATATCTTGTACTTTTTTTTTATAGATTTGGTGGTTTCACCATTTCCGAAGGTCGTAGAAGCTCGGGGATGGTCCCAATGGATCGGGCAGAGCCACATTAGTGGAGATGGAACCAACTTCCAAGTCTCTATGACCTTCAGAAAAAAAGTTATTGAACAATATCTTGAACTCCTATAGGTTTTCATCCCTAACCCTAACCCTAATCACAACCAAAAAATCAAACACTAATCACAACCCTAACCCTACCCCTTCCAAAGGTCGTAGAAGCTCGGGGGTGATACCAATGGATCGGGCATAGCCACATTAGTGGAGATGGAACCAACTTCCAAGTCTCTATGACCTACAGAAAAAAAGTTATTGAAGAATATCTTGAGCTCCAATGGGTATTCATCCCTAACCCTAACCCTAATAGCAACCCTAACCCTAACCCTAATCACAACCCTAACCCTAACCCTAATTGCAACCCTAACCCTAACCCTAACCCTAATTGCAACCCTAACCCATATTAGGGATTAATTGGAATAACTCCGCGCTGCTTGCTCGAAACGTGCTGAAATTCGGTGTGGTTGTGTGGCAGGCCACCCTTTATTAATAATGAAATGCACAAGTCTCTAGGACTTTCAGAAGAAAAGTTATTCAAAAATATCTTGTACTTTTTTTTAATAGATTTGGTGGTTTCACCATTTCCGAAGGTCGTAGAAGCTCGGGGATGGTCCCAATGGATCGGGCAGAGCCACATTAGTAGAGATGGAACCAACTGCCAAGTCTCTATGACCTTCAGAAAAAAAGTTATTGAACAATATCTTGAACTCCTATAGGTTTTCATCCCTAACCCTAACCCTAATCACAACCAAAAAATCAAACACTAATCACAACCCTAACCCTACCCCTTCCAAAGGTCGTAGAAGCTCGGGGGTGGTACCAATGGATCGGGCAGAGCCACATTAGTGGAGATGGAACCAACTGCCAAGTCTCTATGACCTTCAGAAAAAAAGTTATTGAACAATATCTTGAACTCCTATAGGTTTTCATCCCTAACCCTAACCCTAACCCTAATCACAACCAAAAAATCAAACACTAATCACAACCCTAACCCTACACCTTCCAAAGGTCGTAGAAGCTCAGGGGTGGTACCAATGGATCGGGCATAGCCACATTAGTGGAGATGGAACCAACTTCCAAGTCTCTATGACCTACAGAAAAAAAGTTATTGAAGAATATCTTGAGCTCCAATAGGTTTTCATCCCTAACCCTAACCCTAATCACAACCAAAAAATCAAACACTAATCACAACCCTAACCCTACCCCTTCCAAAGGTCGTAGAAGCTCGGGGGTGGTACCAATGGATCGGGCAGAGCCACATTAGTGGAGATGGAACCAACTGCCAAGTCTCTATGACCTTCAGAAAAAAAGTTATTGAACAATATCTTGAACTCCTATAGGTTTTCATCCCTAACCCTAACCCTAACCCTAATCACAACCAAAAAATCAAACACTAATCACAACCCTAACCCTACACCTTCCAAAGGTCGTAGAAGCTCAGGGGTGGTACCAATGGATCGGGCATAGCCACATTAGTGGAGATGGAACCAACTTCCAAGTCTCTATGACCTACAGAAAAAAAGTTATTGAAGAATATCTTGAGCTCCAATGGGTATTCATCCCTAACCCTAACCCTAATAGCAACCCTAACCCTAACCCTAATCACAACCCTAACCCTAATTGCAACCCTAACCCTAACCCTAACCCTAATTGCAACCCTAACCCATATTAGGGATTAATTGGAATAACTCCGCGCTGCTTGCTCGAAACGTGCTGAAATTCGGTGTGGTTGTGTGGCAGGCCACCCTTTATTAATCATGAAATGCACAAGTCTCTAGGACTTTCAGAAGAAAAGTTATTCAAAAATATCTTGAACTTTTTTTTATAGATTTGGTGGTTTCACCATTTCCAAAGGTCGTAGAAGCTCGGGGATGGTCCCAATGGATCGGGCAGAGCCACATTAGTTGAGATGGAACCAACTTCCAAGTCTCTATGACCTTCAGAAAAAAAGTTATTGAACAATATCTTGAACTCCTATAGGTTTTCATCCCTAACCCTAACCCTAATCACAACCAAAAAATCAAACACTAATCACAACCCTAACCCTACCCCTTCCAAAGGTCGTAGAAGCTCGGGGGTGGTACCAATGGATCGGGCATAGCCACATTAGTGGAGATGGAACCAACTTCCAAGTCTCTATGACCTACAGAAAAAAAGTTATTGAAGAATATCTTGAGCTCCAATGGGTATTCATCCCTAACCCTAACCCTAATAGCAACCCTAACCCTAACCCTAATCACAACCCTAACCCTAACCCTAATTGCAACCCTAACCCTAACCCTAATTGCAACCCTAACCCATATTAGGGATTAATTGGAATCACTCCGCGCTGCTTGCTCGAAACGTGCTGAAATTCGGTGTGGTTGTGTGGCAGGTCACCCTTTATTAATCATGAAATGCACAAGTCTCTAGGACTTTCAGAAGAAAAGTTATTCAAAAATATCTTGTACTTTTTTTTATAGATTTGGTGGTTTCACCATTTCCGAAGGTCGTAGAAGCTCGGGGATGGTCCCAATGGATCGGGCAGAGCCACATTAGTTGAGATGGAACCAACTTCCAAGTCTCTATGACCTTCAGAAAAAAAGTTATTGAACAATATCTTGAACTCCTATAGGTTTTCATCCCTAACCCTAACCCTAATCACAACCAAAAAATCAAACACTAATCACAACCCTAACCCTACCCCTTCCAAAGGTCGTAGAAGCTCGGGGGTGGTACCAATGGATCGGGCATAGCCACATTAGTGGAGATGGAACCAACTTCCAAGTCTCTATGACCTACAGAAAAAAAGTTATTGAAGAATATCTTGAGCTCCAATGGGTATTCATCCCTAACCCTAACCCTAATAGCAACCCTAACCCTAACCCTAATCACAACCCTAACCCTAACCCTAATTGCAACCCTAACCCTAATTGCAACCCTAACCCATATTAGGGATTAATTGGAATAACTCCGCGCTGCTTGCTCGAAACGTGCTGAAATTTGGTGTGGTTGTGTGGCAGGCCACCCTTTATTAATCATGAAATGCACAAGTCTCTAGGACTTTCAGAAGAAAAGTTATTCAAAAATATCTTGTACTTTTTTTTATAGATTTGGTGGTTTCACCATTTCCGAAGGTCGTAGAAGCTCGGGGATGGTCCCAATGGATCGGGCAGAGCCACATTAGTTGAGATGGAACCAACTTCCAAGTCTCTATGACTTTCACAAAAAAAGTTATTGAACAATATCTTGAACTCCTATAGGTTTTCATCCCTAACCCTAACCCTAATCACAACCAAAAAATCAAACACTAATCACAACCCTAACCCTACCCCTTCCAAAGGTCATAGAAGCTCGGGGGTGGTACCAATGGATCGGGCATAGCCACATTAGTGGAGATGGAACCAACTTCCAAGTCTCTATGACCTACAGAAAAAAAGTTATTGAAGAATATCTTGAGCTCCAATGGGTATTCATCCCTAACCCTAACCCTAATAGCAACCCTAACCCTAACCCTAATCACAACCCTAACCCTAACCCTAATTGCAACCCTAACCCTAACCCTAACCCTAATTGCAACCCTAACCCATATTAGGGATTAATTGGAATAACTCCGCGCTGCTTGCTCGAAACGTGCTGAAATTCGGTGTGGTTGTGTGGCAGGCCACCCTTTATTAATCATGAAATGCACAAGTCTCTAGGACTTTCAGAAGAAAAGTTATTCAAAAATATCTTGTACTTTTTTTTATAGATTTGGTGGTTTCACCATTTCCGAAGGTCGTAGAAGCTCGGGGATGGTCCCAATGGATCGGGCAGAGCCACATTAGTTGAGATGGAACCAACTTCCAAGTCTCTATGACCTTCAGAAAAAAAGTTATTGAACAATATCTTGAACTCCTATAGGTTTTCATCCCTAACCCTAACCCTAATCACAACCAAAAAATCAAACACTAATCACAACCCTAACCCTACCCCTTCCAAAGGTCGTAGAAGCTCGGGGGTGGTACCAATGGATCGGGCATAGCCACATTAGTGGAGATGGAACCAACTTCCAAGTCTCTATGACCTACAGAAAAAAAGTTATTGAAGAATATCTTGAGCTCCAATGGGTATTCATCCCTAACCCTAACCCTAATAGCAACCCTAACCCTAACCCTAATCACAACCCTAACCCTAACCCTAATTGCAACCCTAACCCTAACCCTAACCCTAATTGCAACCCTAACCCATATTAGGGATTAATTGGAATAACTCCGCGCTGCTTGCTCGAAACGTGCTGAAATTCGGTGTGGTTGTGTGGCAGGCCACCCTTTATTAATCATGAAATGCACAAGTCTCTAGGACTTTCAGAAGAAAAGTTATTCAAAAATATCTTGTACTTTTTTTTAATAGATTTGGTGGTTTCACCATTTCCGAAGGTCGTAGAAGCTCGGGGATGGTCCCAATGGATCGGGCAGAGCCACATTAGTAGAGATGGAACCAACTGCCAAGTCTCTATGACCTTCAGAAAAAAAGTTATTGAACAATATCTTGAACTCCTATAGGTTTTCATCCCTAACCCTAACCCTAATCACAACCAAAAAATCAAACACTAATCACAACCCTAACCCTACCCCTTCCAAAGGTCGTAGAAGCTCGGGGATGGTCCCAATGGATCGGGCAGAGCCACATTAGTGGAGATGGAACCAACTGCCAAGTCTCTATGACCTTCAGAAAAAAAGTTATTGAACAATATCTTGAACTCCTATAGGTTTTCATCCCTAACCCTAACCCTAATCACAACCAAAAAATCAAACACTAATCACAACCCTAACCCTACCCCTTCCAAAGGTCGTAGAAGCTCGGGGGTGGTACCAATGGATCGGGCAGAGCCACATTAGTGGAGATGGAACCAACTGCCAAGTCTCTATGACCTTCAGAAAAAAAGTTATTGAACAATATCTTGAACTCCTATAGGTTTTCATCCCTAACCCTAACCCTAACCCTAATCACAACCAAAAAATCAAACACTAATCACAACCCTAACCCTACACCTTCCAAAGGTCGTAGAAGCTCAGGGGTGGTACCAATGGATCGGGCATAGCCACATTAGTGGAGATGGAACCAACTTCCAAGTCTCTATGACCTACAGAAAAAAAGTTATTGAAGAATATCTTGAGCTCCAATGGGTATTCATCCCTAACCCTAACCCTAATAGCAACCCTAACCCTAACCCTAATCACAACCCTAACCCTAATTGCAACCCTAACCCTAACCCTAACCCTAATAGCAACCCTAACCCTAACCCTAATCACAACCCTAACCCTAATTGCAACCCTAACCCTAACCCTAACCCTAATTGCAACCCTAACCCATATTAGGGATTAATTGGAATAACTCCGCGCTGCTTGCTCGAAACGTGCTGAAATTCGGTGTGGTTGTGTGGCAGGCCACCCTTTATTAATCATGAAATGCACAAGTCTCTAGGACTTTCAGAAGAAAAGTTATTCAAAAATATCTTGAACTTTTTTTTATAGATTTGGTGGTTTCACCATTCTCAAAGGTCGTAGAAGCTCGGGGATGGTCCCAATGGATCGGGCAGAGCCACATTAGTTGAGATGGAACCAACTTCCAAGTCTCTATGACCTTCAGAAAAAAAGTTATTGAACAATATCTTGAACTCCTATAGGTTTTCATCCCTAACCCTAACCCTAATCACAACCAAAAAATCAAACACTAATCACAACCCTAACCCTACCCCTTCCAAAGGTCGTAGAAGCTCGGGGGTGGTACCAATGGATCGGGCATAGCCACATTAGTGGAGATGGAACCAACTTCCAAGTCTCTATGACCTACAGAAAAAAAGTTATTGAAGAATATCTTGAGCTCCAATGGGTATTCATCCCTAACCCTAACCCTAATAGCAACCCTAACCCTAACCCTAATCACAACCCTAACCCTAACCCTAATTGCAACCCTAACCCTAATTGCAACCCTAACCCATATTAGGGATTAATTGGAATAACTCCGCGCTGCTTGCTCGAAACGTGCTGAAATTTGGTGTGGTTGTGTGGCAGGCCACCCTTTATTAATCATGAAATGCACAAGTCTCTAGGACTTTCAGAAGAAAAGTTATTCAAAAATATCTTGTACTTTTTTTTATAGATTTGGTGGTTTCACCATTTCCGAAGGTCGTAGAAGCTCGGGGATGGTCCCAATGGATCGGGCAGAGCCACATTAGTTGAGATGGAACCAACTTCCAAGTCTCTATGACTTTCACAAAAAAAGTTATTGAACAATATCTTGAACTCCTATAGGTTTTCATCCCTAACCCTAACCCTAATCACAACCAAAAAATCAAACACTAATCACAACCCTAACCCTACCCCTTCCAAAGGTCATAGAAGCTCGGGGGGGGTACCAATGGATCGGGCATAGCCACATTAGTGGAGATGGAACCAACTTCCAAGTCTCTATGACCTACAGAAAAAAAGTTATTGAAGAATATCTTGAGCTCCAATGGGTATTCATCCCTAACCCTAACCCTAATAGCAACCCTAACCCTAACCCTAATCACAACCCTAACCCTAACCCTAATTGCAACCCTAACCCTAACCCTAACCCTAATTGCAACCCTAACCCATATTAGGGATTAATTGGAATAACTCCGCGCTGCTTGCTCGAAACGTGCTGAAATTCGGTGTGGTTGTGTGGCAGGCCACCCTTTATTAATCATGAAATGCACAAGTCTCTAGGACTTTCAGAAGAAAAGTTATTCAAAAATATCTTGTACTTTTTTTTATAGATTTGGTGGTTTCACCATTTCCGAAGGTCGTAGAAGCTCGGGGATGGTCCCAATGGATCGGGCAGAGCCACATTAGTTGAGATGGAACCAACTTCCAAGTCTCTATGACCTTCAGAAAAAAAGTTATTGAACAATATCTTGAACTCCTATAGGTTTTCATCCCTAACCCTAACCCTAATCACAACCAAAAAATCAAACACTAATCACAACCCTAACCCTACCCCTTCCAAAGGTCGTAGAAGCTCGGGGGTGGTACCAATGGACCGGGCATAGCCACATTAGTGGAGATGGAACCAACTTCCAAGTCTCTATGACCTACAGAAAAAAAGTTATTGAAGAATATCTTGAGCTCCAATGGGTATTCATCCCTAACCCTAACCCTAATAGCAACCCTAACCCTAACCCTAATCACAACCCTAACCCTAACCCTAATTGCAACCCTAACCCTAACCCTAACCCTAACCCTAATTGCAACCCTAACCCATATTAGGGATTAATTGGAATAACTCTGCGCTGCTTGCTCAAAACGTGCTGAAATTCGGTGTGGTTGTGTGGCAGGCCACCCTTTATTAATCATGAAATGCACAAGTCTCTAGGACTTTCAGAAGAAAAGTTATTCAAAAATATCTTGTACTTTTTTTTTATAGATTTGGTGGTTTCACCATTTCCGAAGGTCGTAGAAGCTCGGGGGTAGTACCAATGGATCGGGCAGAGCCACATTAGTGGAGATGGAACCAACTTCCAAGTCTCTATGACTTTCAGAAAAAAAGTTATTGAACAATATCTTGAACTCCTATAGGTTTTCATCCCTAACCCTAACCCTAATCACAACCCTAACCCTAACCCTAATTGCAACCCTAACCCTAACCCTAACCCTAATTGCAACCCTAACCCTAACCCTAACCCTCATTTCAGCCCTAACCCTATTCACCCTAGGGTGAATAACTCGGCGCTACTTGCTCGAAACGGGCTGAAATTTGGTGTGGGTGCGTGGTTGTCACACCTTTAGGATGTGTGAAATGCCCAAGTCTCTACGACCTTCGCTAAAAAAGTTATTCAAAAATATCGTGTACTTTTTGGTTGAGATTTGGTGGTTTGACCCCTTCCGGAGGTCATAGAAGCTTGGGGGTGGTACCAATGGATCGGGCATCCCCACATTAGTTCAGACGGAACCAACTTCCAAGTCTCTATGACCTTCAGAACAAAAGTTATTCAAGAATATCTTGATCTCCAATGGGTTTTCCTCCCCAACCCTAACCCTAACCCTGGCTGCAACCCTAACCCTAATGGCAACCCTAACCCTAATTGCAACCCTAACCCTAACCCTAACCCTCATTTCAGCCCTAACCCTATTCACCCTAGGGTGAATAACTCGGCGCTACTTGCTCGAAACGGGCTGAAATTTGGTGTGGGTGCGTGGTTGTCACACCTTTAGGATGTGTGAAATGCCCAAGTCTCTACGACCTTCGCTAAAAAAGTTATTCAAAAATATCGTGTACTTTTTGGTTGAGATTTGGTGGTTTGACCCCTTCCGGAGGTCATAGAAGCTTGGGGGTGGTACCAATGGATCGGGCATCCCCACATTAGTTCAGACGGAACCAACTTCCAAGTCTCTATGACCTTCAGAACAAAAGTTATTCAAGAATATCTTGATCTCCAATGGGTTTTCCTCCCCAACCCTAACCCTAACCCTGGCTGCAACCCTAACCCTAATGGCAACCCTAACCCTAACCCTTATTGCAACCCTAACACTAACCCTAATGGCAACCCTAACCCTAACCCTCATTTCAGCCCTAACCCTATTCACCCTAGGGTGAATAACTCGGCGCTACTTGCTCGAAACGGGCTGAAATTTGGTGTGGGTGCATGGCTGTCTCCCCTTTAGGATGTGTGAAATTCCCAAGTCTCCATGACTTTCAGAAAAAAAGTTATTCAAAAATATTGTGTACATTTTGGTTGAGATTTGGTGGTTTGACCCCTTCTGGAGGTCGTAGATGCTTGGGGATGGTACCAATGGATCGGGCACCCCCACATTAGTTCAGACGGAACCAACTTCCAAGTCTCTATGACCTTCAGAACAAAAGTTATTCAAGAATATCTTGATCTCCAATGGGTTTTCCTCCCCAACCCTAACCCTAACCCTGGCTGCAACCCTAATTGCTGGGTGTGTGTGTGTGTGCGAGCACGCTTGTGCATGTATGTGCGCAAATGTGCTTGTGGCACAGAGACATAGTTTAAGATGTTAATCCTTTAAAAGCATCTCAAACACTGGGCTGGTTTAGTTAAGAGTTAATGACAGTACTGTAGGTTGGTTTATCTCTGCTGAGAGAGAGAGAGAGAGCATCCTTTCATTACCTTAGACACATACTTTATGAAAATTATGGGATGTTATATACAAGGGGTGGAGAAAAATAACAGTAACAGGAACCCAAAACCATAAATACCACCTATGTTGAACTGAAACTTTTTTGTTGTTGTTTCAAATTCAGTTGTATTTTAACTGCTAAGGCTTTCGTCATATTGCTGTTGTGAGATGTTTTTATCTGCCACCCCGCCCCCACCCCCAAAATCCACTCTCTGTAATGTTATCAGAGGGTTAGAAAACAAAAGGCACAGAGATTCACTGTAGATGGGGCAGCCTTGGCTTGTGCATGCCAGGGTTCTGTTACTGTCTCTCTGCCTCGCAGGTCTACTGGCACACACTATTACACACACACAAACACACACAAACACACACATGCACACGATGTACACACTCAATCACATTATTAATCAGCCACTCAACTCAATCCTTTCACCCATTTGTAGCCATCCACCCCTCCCAATGCAGTGCCCCAAGACTCATCGCCAAGGTAACCACCAGCACTCAGCTGCTACCAGACATCCTGGGAGGTGAGGACACACACACACACACACACACACACACACACACACACACACACACACACACACACACCCTTGTACTTCTGGCTTAGTGAGGACACTCATTGGCATAATACATTCCCTTGCCCCTTATCCTAACTTAAACCACCACAACTAAATGCCTCACCCAAACCGAACATAAACCCATAGACACTAATCCTAGACCTAAAACAAAGTCTGACAGCCCATTAAAGAGGGTCAGAAAGTGTCCTCACTCTGTAAGTTCTATTAGCTCATAAAGGCCCTCAAAAATATATCTGTATGAGAACACACACATTGGCTTCCATTCATAGTGGACAGCCTAACAATAAACCTTATCACTGAACCTAACCATGACCAATTCACACCTTACCCTAACATGAACCGACCCACATTCTGGATCTTACCCCTAACGTTAGACACGACTTCAAATTAAGTGTTTTGTTGTTGGGATTGAGCTTTGTTCCCCATGATTTCTAGTCAGCCCTGACAAGGCCTGTGATTATACGGGAAAAGGTCAGAAAGTCAGTACACACACACACACACGCACACTTAATGTCCGTCCTGTCCACTGGATCGTTATTTACGACAATTGAACAATAGGAAATCTCCCTTATCACTCATTAGCCATTAGTGTCAGAACAAAAATATTTTCAAAATGACACATTCAGGGCACAACTGTGTGACCCATCATTTCCTCACACACAGAGAAACATAGGAAATCAAAGGTGTTTCTCCATCATGACAACGTCAGACGAAACATTTTCCATAGTCGAAACTCTGTACCCAGCAGATTTAGTGTGGAAGAGCAGGAGGTGGAGAGAAAAGAAGAAGTGGAGGAGGAAGCTTGTGTTGGTTTCCATACCTGATAACCCTCCATCCTCTGTCTCCCTACTGTCCGACCTGTCAGACGCTGTTTCCTGGAATTCTGATTCCTGAGGGGAGTGTGTGGGGAGGAACACAAAGGGATGCTGTCAGTCACAGTAAGGTCATCACTTAATAACAAACACATTAATCTAATGGGCACAGCCAAGTCACAATCACGTCAATAAGGACAGGCCTGCACAGGGCTGAATAAAGAAAGGTGTAGGGGGCAATAAAACGGCTGCAGATCATAGTGTAGTGGTTAAATTTAGACCAAAAAGAAAAAACACAATAAAATCTCTTTCGGGCACAATAGGCCTGTTTAGTAACATTGTGACTGTGATTGATTCACAGCTCTGTAGAATGTAGGGTTACACACAGAGGCCTGCAGCCAGAGATACAAGTGAATACCTGCTTAGATCCTTCTCAGGCTAAAACCTGCTTTTACAACCTAAATGCCTGAGCCAACACACACACACACACACACACACACACACACACACACACACACACACACACACACACACACACACAGTGTATCTGTACATACAGTTCAGATGGAGGTTTATGGCCAGTGTTAGCACAGACTGTTCTATAGGTTAACTGTCATGTTCTTTGCTCTCTGTCATCCTGTTCAATCCAACCTCAAACAGCCTTGGGTAATCTTTTACTTCTGTCGTGCTCTGTATGTTTGTATGTGCATGAGAGCGATAACGGTAGTGAAGAGGTTGCATGATATGTACCTAATAAGACATTATTTATTGTCTTTGTCCCCGTGTGTGTGTTTACTGTTCTGAACACTCTGATGTGTCAGGGGGTTCAGCTCAGGATAAAGACAGTGTCCCGTAAACTTACTGACCTTCAAGGGAAGGTTTAGAGTTTAATGTGACAACCGTATTATCACACTGATACGGACACACACATGCACACACACAGATAAAGCATTGGATCAGGGGATCAGAGCTGCATCTGTTGTGTTTGTTTTCTTAACAAAGACACTAATGATTAAGTCTGAAGACTTGCACACTGTGAAATGACACACAGAGCTGGTACATGACATCTTGTGCTTGTTATTCTCACACACTCCTCGTTTGTCTTACTCGACATACTGCACATAACGTCTTTTCACATTATCTGTCATTAATTGCCTGCAGCATCACGTTCAGCCCCCAGAGCGCTTTACAACAAGGGGGGTGGGGCTATTAATTTGCGCCTTGAAGGCAGGAATCACTAAAGGCTTTTGGCTGTGATTTGTGTGGTCAGCTGATAAGAAGCTGCTGGTCCATGCACATGCTCAGATCACGCCTGTGCTTCAGTGGGTCAATCAGTGGTTTTTGAACCCATCTGTCAAGATCACACTTCAATAAAGAACCAGCCCTGGGTGTTACACATGCTTGATATTAAATCTGCTGAAGGAAACACTGTGAAATCACCTTCCTGTTTCAGAAGAAAATAGGAAACTCGCTTAAAGTAGACAGGCAGATACCATCACCAAGACTCAACACTTCCCTTAAATATAATCATGGTGCACCAATGGGAACATTGTGAAAATGTTGAAAAACATCCTATTTCTCAATGGTTGAAAAAAAAAAGATACTTTCTGGATCCGGCCCCTGATCTAGATCTGCACCAAAATTGAAAGTATTCTTTAATCGACCAATAACACATCCTTCCACCAAGTTTTGTGGAAGACTATTCAGATGTTTTTGCGCAATGTTGCCAACTAACAGACAAACCAACCAACATGGGTGAAAACATACCCTCCCCGGTGGAGGAAAAAACAGTTGTGCAACTCAATCTGACACAACAATAACAGCTATGACGGGGGAGGGGTTGTTCTATATATTCACAACCTTATTAACCAGGGAGGAGTGTTGTGTTGTTGGCCAATGAGCAACTCTGCTGCAGTTTTATTGGGAGGCTCTAACAAGGTAGCTAAAGAGCTCTTTTACATCTGAGAAGTGGTTCCAGTCAACTGGATGTTTTAGTTGTCAAGGAATTTAAAAAATCCTAATTCCTGCCACAATAAATCAACCATGTGTTTTGATACTGTCCCAGGCATGTCTGTAGCAAACTGACAATCCTCCGGCCTAAAACGATCAGCCCCACCAGATGTCTGAACATCTGCTGGTCAGATATCTCCTGCTGGATGAAGTAATCAGCTGTGTAAATTCCAGGATTCCTACTAAAACGCCTCCCCCCTCTCATTCCCCTGCAGCCTCCACTGCTGATCAGCATTATTGATCAGAGTGAGCAAGGCTTTACATAACGTGTCATCCTCTTCTCTGATTAAGGAGGAGGACGTTGTGCATGATAGATTTTGGTCGAGATGTGGAAACATTTCTCTTGACTTGCACAAGCTCACGCACACACACACACCCACACACACAAACACATTGTTGTATTTACAGAGATCAGGAAACACAGATGTGTTGAACAGGAGCTCAGAGCACATTTCACTGACACCCTATACCTCCAGTCACAGAGCGCCCTGACCTCAGAGTGGCTGTGTGAGCGTGCATATTTCTACCTTATTACAAAAGAAGTTATAGTCTAATGAGGAATGAATGATTTAAATGCAACCAGGGGCTCATGTGCTTCTGCTTAGTGTAACTCTCACATAGAGTAGATCAGTCAATTACTTTGGGTTCTACACTCCCTCCTGTGGTAATATAATGTATTACACAAGCTATTACACACATTATCAACTGCAAGGCTATTATGCTGTATTTGTCTGTATATATATATATATATATATATATATATATATCCACAGAATACCTCTTAGAGAACACCAGTTGGTTACAGAATTACCAGCCTTCTTACCTCAGACTGTGAGAATCTTATAGAGGGTCTGGGGATTTGAGGGTATTTCAGCTCCAGCTCTGGACTACACTCCAGCTCATCATCCTCTGAGCTCAGCGAGAGGCTACGGCAATGTGGCGGTGACTCAAAGCTTGGCTCATCATCTATGTTCTGCGTGTGGCAAATAGAGTTTGAGCTGGTGTCCTTTATTTCTCTGGTTCTGGTGTGTGATTGGGTGGAGACACAGCTGACAGTCCTGTGAGGCTGGTCGTGCTCCTCCTGTGGGCTGCCCTGTGGAGCTTCTGGCTGGGAAACAACTGGACCTGCAGCTGGAAGCCTCTGGTCATCTCCACTCCGTCTGGAGTTGTTCGGCTCCAGAGGTGTTGGTGGGTCAGGGTTGACTTCAGGTGGATTTCCAAAGCAGTGGCCCAGAGATGAGCAAGGTAGTCCATGCATGCTGGTGGATTGACAAGTTACCGAGAGAAACAATAAAACAAATCCTAACTGTACTGGCATCGGGTGGATTTGGGGTTTCCCATTCTTTGGAGCAACATCAGACAGTTTATGTGGATTTTCTTCTTGTATATAATCAAACAGTAGAGTGGAGGCTGAGCAATCCCCAAGGAGGAACATACATCATTACCCTAAAAAGGGATGAAGGCAAAAACACTAAAGGTTGATGCACGGGAGGAAGTTCATTTTGACCCATTTATGAATGATAGCCTTCCCTCTTCTCAAAATGTCCTCTTGCAGCATTAATTGTCAGTTTGTCCAGTAGCAGCTACACAAGTTCCATCATCAGTGTACCTCAAACTACACCTTAAAGATCCAGACTCTGTTGGTCACTAGGTCGATCTGTCATCACGTCATCCTCTCGTTCTATGGAACACAGATTCCCAGGCAGACTGTTTCTCAGTGGCTCTTTCTCTGGTGGCATGCAGGTGAGGGTCCCTCTCCTCTCTGCCCTTTGCAGTGTTTGCCTCCCTGATGACCTGCAAGCACATGAGCATTTCAGGCTTTGTGTGTGTGTGTGTGTGTGTTGCAGTGTGTCGGGACTGGGTGTCCCATTACTCGGGCAGGTAGTCCCTGATCTGCTGTGAATTTGGAAGCTGGGGTTGGGCTCCACTGTTCCAGCAGGACTCTGGTTACCATCTGATCCGAGCTCAGTCACTGATACACTTGCTCCACAACTCAGCACTGTTAATGAATGAACTGGTCTGATCACAGAGCAGTGGGCCGCAGTGTAAAGCTTATTAGAGTGTTACAGATGGTTGAATATGAGAGTTCAAGTTACAGGCAAACACTGTAAAGTGATAGGCCTCAGACGAGAAAAAGAGAAAGGAGGAGAGAGATAGAGAGAGGGAAAGAGTGAGATATCATTTTTAAAAATTCATCTATATTATTATCATTATTTTACTCTACTCAATGAATTGCATTTTTTCTTATCTCAATACTGTTCAGTTGACATTCATGCCAACGTAGACAGATAGAAAGAGAGCGAGAGAAAAAGAAACAGAGAGAGAGACAGAGAAAGAGAGAGAGAAAGAAAGAAAGAAAGAGAGCTTCCCGCTTACAGAATGAATGAGTGAGTGATGCAGGAGAAACCCAGCTGCCCTCGGGTGACGTCTACTTAAATATTCATACAATCACATAAAGCAGACTCACATCTATATTTCATTCAGCTTGGTCTACTGGTCAATATGTATTTTTCTATTAGACAGCATCAAACGTAGCATATTGATAAATGTAATGGCAAAAATACAGAGCATCTTAGTAATCTTAGTAACTGTTGTGATTGAAGATCAACTGAAACAGGCTCCTTGTTAGAATTAAACTAGAGCAACAAGACGTCTTGCTTGGGTTCACTCATGAAAAACCTGCATTTGAACAAAACTTGATTTGATGGATGATCGAGAGCAGCTGGGTGGTGGGATGACCTCAGGGAACAGAGAACCATGTTCTGGGGGAGGGGACAAATCACATGACTCAGCAAATATAGGTGGATTGAATTGATTGACAGGTTTAAACGGCAGTCTGGCATGATTCATCCAAAGTGACAGACACACTGATTCTTAAAAGAGAGGCTGCAGTTTAACTTTTTAAATGTGAATGTCCATTAATTCTGTTCACTTGTTCTGTGATGGAGGTAAAACTCTCAAAGATGATTGGCTAATAAAATGTACAGACCACCAGGGGTTTGTGAGAAGATGCTCTTTGTCATTTTGTTGGAACAAACCATTTAAAGAGTGTATTTGCTGACCTCTGATGGTTGAAGTGTGTGTTTTGCAGCAGTGGTGTGTGGTTTTGTCTTTTGTCTTTTTAAAACAGAAATCTCTTTAAACTTACAATGATAACTGACAAAATGATTAAATGTTCCAAACATGAGCAAGTGATGAATTATACTTCATGCATGGATCAATTTTAAAGATGTGTCGATTTAAAGAGGGGACACAATTTGTATGTAAATGTGATTATAAAGCATGATTTTGCATTAATATAATATAATATAAGATCAATTTCATTGTAAAACTATAACTTGGACCAACATGTGATTTTGATTTAGATCATAGAAGTCCCTGCACTCATTAACCCTACAGCAGTGCGTCAGATGACTACGTCAGACGTTCTGCTACGTCACTGTTACGTACGGAGCCGGTGCCAGTGGACCTGCAGTGATTCAATCGTAATTACTAAGTTTTTAAGAATGTGATAACCTCAGTGTTTATTACGTTTGTGAAAAGTTTTCACTGCAGCAGAATGTGCGCAGATATTCAACCTAACCACAGAGTTTAACGTAACGTGCGTAGCTCGTATGTCAAACGTTAGCGCAGGAGCTAGCTAGCCAGCAAGCTAACGTCATGGTTTTCGCGTTGACAGCTGAGTCGTGTTGTGAGTTTACACGTTTAATCGTCAGTGTGACTGAAGGAAGTGAGCTGCTTGGTGTGGGTTTAACACTCTTTACATACAGTCTATGGTTTAACATGGTGTCTGTCTCGTACAGTCGAAGCTGGCTAACTCCTAGCTCACAAGCTAACTACGCGAGCTAAATGATTATCAGGTATTTTCACAGGAATCCTTCCGGTCTGATCATAACCTGTTTATTTACGTTTCTCCTGATCCAGAGACAACAGGGGGATTGAGTAGCTCAGCACTCAGCGCTGTGTTAGAGATGTCTGGTCGTGTGTACGCCAGCATCCTTCAAAGAGCTTCCAGCTACACACTGTCTTCTGTCAGCCCAGTCCAGGTTTGTGTCCTGAGACACTTCTGCTTCAACTCAGGATCATTGTACATTCAGCTTTATCTGAGGTGTCTTGTTTTCTAATGTTGACATCACCTGTTTTCCATCCAGCATGTCCACCTTGTAGCACTTCCCTCCCCAGTCCACCTCTGTCCCTCCTCATCCTGGACCACCTTCAGATCCGTCCACCTGCGCTCCAGTGGTGAGGGGTCAGCAAGCTGGTCTCAAAGAGGACAGAGCTTCTCCACTAATCAGGATCTAGACTTCCAGCTCAACCGGGTCCAAATAAACAATATCCTGCGATCTAATGAGCAGGTAATGCACATCTTTGCGGCTGTGTTCAGGATGCATCCGTTATCTTTACTGCTTATCCCAGTTGACAATCAGGTCACCAGGCCATCACAGGGCGGACATACAGAGACAATCCACCATTCACATTACAGTCAATATAGAGTTACCAATTAACGGCCCTCTTCAGGAAGACATTAAAAAAGATGATATATTAAAAATACTTCTTGGATAAAGAAGCTGCAGTATGTGAGGGAGGAGCAGGGTGAAATTTGGCCATGTTTTAGTTGCTACCTCAGTTTTCTTTTTTAACAAGAATACTCCCACCGTGCTGACTCGAATATGCTCAGGGTGTCCAGCTCCATTCCTGGGGATATGATCTCTCTTGAACTAATTGAAATAGTCTAACTTTTACCAGAGGTGTGATTACTCAAATCATTCCAATAATAGTCAAGTTACACCCCTGAATTAAACTAATTATGTTCATTTACATATCTGTCCATTTGTTTTCTAGATTGTGAATGTTCCAGAGTTTGATGGCAGGGGACTCAGTTCTGTGACCAAGTTTGAGAGTAACCAGGTCGCTGCTAACACGCCTAATGAGGACCGTCGCAGTGCAGCCACCTGCCTACAGGTTTGCATCTTCGCTCCTCTGCTGGTGCATTCAGCTCGCTACCCCCCCCCTCTTTTTTTAAAACAGTTTATTTTTTCTTCTTTAGTCAAAGGGCATGCTCTTTGGAGTGTTTGATGGTCATGGAGGTTGGGCGTGCGCCCAGGCTGTCAGTGAGCGACTGCTGTACTACATAGCAGTTGCAATGATGCCACAGAAGAGCTTGGAGGAGCTTGAGAACTGCATGGAGTACGGCAGACCTGTTCCTCCTATCCTGCAGTGGTACAAACACCATGCCGACTTCAACTATCGGGAATCTGCTTCGCTCTACATCAACCACCTCAGAGTTTTCTGGCAAGATTTACTGGAGAGTGAGGATCATGGTGAGGGCATGAGGTAAGTGTACACGTGTGTGTGTATATACATATACAACAGGTGACAAAGGAAATACCAAACGTAAAATTCCTTTTTAGCACCACATGATGCCAGAGCAGCATCAATGCACTCCGACATTTATTCTACTGGAACTGTACTGGAGGGATGGAACTACAAAATTTCCAGATGATAGTTCCTCAGTTGGGGCTGTGATGATGGTAGTGGAAAGCACTTTCTAGCATCTTGTTCCAAAATCTCAAATATCTTTCTTTTTTGTCCCTCATGTATGTATCCACATGAAATTTAGTTTTTGTTTTACATGCCTTCCATCATCTCTTTCCTTTTAGTCCTTTGGATGCTCTGGAATGTGCTTTCAAGCGTCTCGATGCTGACATCTCCTTGGAGGCCCAAGTCCCTCTGTCCAATGACCTGATGAAAAGCACGGCCATCCAGGTAAAAAGATGAAGCTTTTTTTGTTGCGTCAGTGTTTTCATGCTCCCACAACATTAATACACATACATCTTCATGTTCTCAGGTGGCGTTTGCCGGTTGCACTGCCTGTGTGGCTCACGTTGGCACAGAAGGGATCCATGTGGCAAATACTGGAGACTGCCGAGCAGTACTGGGGGTGCAGGAGGAGGACGGTTCATGGAGCGCTTTACCTCTGTCACAGGACCATAACTCGGAAAACCAGGCTGAGATAGAGCGAATCAAAGCCCAGCACCCACCGTCAGAGAGAGACACAGTGGTCACAGAGGATAGACTGCTGGGGGTGAGAGATCTTTATGATTTTACCGGCACTGTACAGTGAGTTGACAGTTGCATTGGAACAGTATAGTAACTGGTTGTAAACTATTCTGGCGTTGACAGATTCTGATGCCCCTGCGTGCTTTCGGTGACGTGAGATTCAAGTGGAGCTGTGAGTTGCAGCAGAGCATTTTGGCCAACCTGGAATCTGGAGTGGATCTGGACTCTCTCAACCTGTACCAGTACACTCCACCTAACTACCTAACTCCACCCTACCTGGACGTGACACCTGAGATAACGTATCACAAGCTCAGACCTCAGGACCGCTTCCTGATTCTCGGCACTGACGGGCTGTGGGATGAGCTTGGAAACGAGGAGGCTGTGCGACTGGTTGGAGAGCACCTGAGTGGGATTCACCTGCAGGTTGGTTTGTGGAGTGATAGTGACGAGTATTTTTATTTCACAGCAACATAACTTCTATATAAACCACTCAAACATGTCCTCTGTTGTTTCCTTTCTTTTTTCCCAGGCTCCAGTTTCTCCGTCTGAGAGGCTGCTGAAATTGGGTCCCATGCTTGAACTCTTGCTGAAACGCCGGGCCCGTGCCACCCCCGCCCTGGACACTAACGCTGCCACGCACCTCATCAGACATGCCCTTGGCACAGGGGAGTATGGAGAGCTTTGCCAGGGGAGACTGGCCTCTATGCTTTCTCTGCCAGAGGACCTGGCTCGAATGTACAGGGACGACATCACTGCGACTGTGGTGTATCTGAACTCTGACCTGGCCAGACCTTGCCACAGCTAACACAACCATTTTCTCTCACAGTGGTGGGCAGAGACAGAAACTATCATCGGGGGTGCAAATGTTAATCATTACAACCTGTTACATACATTGATTTAGAAATCCTTTTAAAGGTTCAGTGTGTAGAATTTAGTGATATCGAGTGTTGAAGTTGCATTTTGCCGCTGAACACCCCTCACCTCACCGTCTCCTTCCAAACATGAAAAAGAACCTGTGGTAGCTTCAGCTTTAATAAAAACTCAAAAGGTTTTTAGTTTGTCCAGTGTGGACTAATGTAAAAACATGGCCGCCTCCGTAGAGAGGACCCCCCTCCATGTAAATATAAGTGTAAAAAGTATTTGAATATAAAGGGCCTTTTCTAGGGTAAAGAAAACTACAATTCATACAATTTAGAAGAAATAAACTAGTGAAAACATCATGAGGATTATTCTACATTAAATTTCTGCCAATAGTTCCCTTTCACCTAAATCTTACACACTGGACCTTTAACTGAAGGGACAGGTTACTTTGAATATCACTGTTCCACAGATTTAACACAGGTTACATATTCATGTACAAAAATACTCATTTTTGTATTCATGAAGGACATTTTATATCTAACTTACACGTTAGTGGAAATGTTGACTGAATACAAAGCTACAGAATATTGCACTATTTGTCTGCATTGTTGTCTTGCACAGTTGCTTTAGACAATCCATCTTTGTCTTTTTATGTCCTGTTTACCTCTATGTAAAATGTGAAGTATACTAATCTTTGTGAAAGTGTACAGTCTGTAATGTGATAGTCAGATGTATTTAAGTCGATACTGGGAGAGATGCACATGCTTCATATTAAACAAATGAGACAATTTTACACTTCTTGAGTGATTTTTAAACCACAGACACATTGGGATTAAAAAGCGATGAAACACAGAGGCTGACTTGTTTTCTTCTAAATGTAGAGAACGTGATGTGTTCTAGCTGAACGGGAAACGGTTTTCAAAATAAACAGCGAGCGTCTTCATTATGTCAGTGTCATGGGAGACTCTAGTGTTTTGTAAACACATGCAAAAGTTCAGCCCAACAGTCCAATCATCTAACCAGTAAATTCAAAGTGAATTTATATTTTTCAATGCATGCTGTTAGTGTTTCATATCTTTCTGAAGTTTCTAATGTACTAGTGTATTTCACAGGTTATTAATACAAACTGCAAAAACTTTTTAAAAAGGTGACAGGGCAAAGCATCACCTGCATAAACACACACCTGCATTACTTCATGGCGCCTGAGCTGCACCCCCAGCGTTTTTGTTTTTCACCAACCTCACTGATAAAATCAAACAACCGCTCAGCATCAACAGGAGCAACACGATCACTGCTGCCACAGGCAGTTTGAAGAATGAATATTCACAATGGGGACTGGACTTGGGTCTGGAAAATGATTCATTAAATAAACTACGTTGACTGAGGAACCCTGAAGGTGTAAACCCAGTAAAAAAGGAAAAGCAGCAGATCGAGTGTGGACGGTTGGTGCAGTGACGGTGGAGAACAGATCTGTCAGATTTCTATTCTGAAGGAGATGATGGGAAACTGTAGTTTGGTGGTGATTTTTGTGTTGTGCCACGTCCAGGTGAGGGCTTGACTCGAGAGTTTTTTGTTTTTATTTAATTTTAATTTCTGTCTTTGGGATGAAGAGTTTAAGTAAGAAAACTGAAAAAAAAGAAAATGTATTTCACTTGAAATATTTTTTTTTAATCTTAGGTTTATAGCTGTTTCATTCTTTAAAGGAAGCTTTTATTTTGTGAAATTCTATGTTAGATATATTTATGCATACACAGTAGAATCAGATTTATCACCATGTAGGTTTTCATTAGACAAGGACTTTGCTTTAGTGTTTGGTGCATGACAAACATGAAGTAGAGAAATAGAAGGAAAGATAAAACAAAATAAGATGCAGGTAAAAGATATAGATGGAAACCTAAAGTAATACAGTGATAATACAACAAAATATATCTATAAAAAATGTATACAAATATGTTCAGTGTAGAAAATATGTGCAATATATTACAGTTCAGATGTGCATGCAGGTATTCAAGTGGGCTTTGTGTTTTTGTGTGAGAGTTTATTGTTAAATATATACTCAAAGCTTAAAACATTTAAAAATGAAAATAATTTCACACCCATGACTTAAATATTTGTAAAATAATACAAATTATAATAGTAACAGTATAAATAAAATCAAAAAGTATAAAAGTAATGTCAAATACACATGTTACAATATGTTGTGGTGTTTATAATTGGATAATGTCTGATCCTCAGTGTTTAACTGGTCTGGCTGCAGCAGGGATCCAAGCACGCTGCTTGAACAACAGACACAACTGCTTTAATAATGAAAACCCAACAAACAAAAACCTTGAGGTAAATCTAGCTTTTTTAAACATGTTAAACTTCCATTATTGGATTAAATCTGATTCAAATTAAATGTAAAGATCTGACTTGACACCCTGAATTATCCATCTCCCTCATGGGCCTCCAGCAACTCTCCACCTTTGAGTTTCCACATGTGGCCGGCGGTTTGAAACGGATGAAGAGGGAGTGGGTTATTCCTGCGATTAACTTCCCTGAGAATGACAGGGGTCCATTTCCCAAATATGTGATGAAGGTAAATGCATCAGCAATAAATTAATTAAACAGTTTTTAATGCATTTGTCCCTCTTGGCTGAAATATCTGTATGACTGTGCTTTAGATTAAATCGAGCAATGAGCAGAAGGTGGCGATAACGTACAAGATCACTGGACCGGGGGCGGATCAGCGTCCTGAGGGGGTTTTTACTGTTGATCGGCGATCTGGGGTGCTGTACGTGACCCAGCCATTAGACAGGGAGAAGACGGACAAATACACTGTAACTGAAACAAAAGCATAACCTCACTTTCCACGACAGCATGGCTACATCCTTGTGTGTGTACAAGTACTGCTATCAGAATATACAGTATGTGCTGTGTGTTGCAGCTGTGGGCCCACGCAATGAATGAGAACATCATGGCTGAGGAGCCTATGGAGCTGATCATCAACGTCATCGACCAGAATGACAACGCTCCACAGTTCACTCAGAACCATTTCTATGGCACAGTGAGCGAAAGCGCTGAAGTCGGTGAGAAAAGACACAAAAGCTGGAGTCTTCTAAACTCCACTTTACGTCCTTAAATAGGTATTTCAAGCCACTTGTGTGTATTGTTGTCAACAGACGACTTCGTGTTAAATGTGACGGCGGTGGACAAAGATGACCCAGAGTTGACCAACGCAATAATTAGGTATCAGATAAAGAATCAGACGCCTCAAATACCCAGAGGGGACATGTTTACCATAAACCCTCTGAGCGGATTGATCAGTGTGGCAGCAGGAGGCCTGGACAGAGAGGTAGAGTAAAAATACAGTATGAACATCGCTCTGTTCTCGCTCATCTCCTCCCTCACTTCCTCCGAAACTCACCTCTCTGTGTTAGACTCAGCCACAGTACAAGCTGACCATTGAGGCTGCGGATATGGAGGGCGAGGGGTTGGCAGCCACCTGCACTGTTATCATCAGCGTCTCCGACAGCAACGATAATGCTCCACAGTTCACCGTCACATCTGTGAGTTGAAAACATACAAACTCAAAATGATTCTCATATATGTAACTTCATTGAGCATCGTTTGTCTTGATTCCCCTCAGATTTCCACATCAGTCCCTGAAAATGCAGCCGGGGCGGAGGTCATAAGGTTAAAGGTCACGGACAGGGACGAGCCGGGGTCTCCAAACGCCAACACTAAATATTCAATAATCGCAGGTAACGAGGGCGGAGACTTCAACGTCACCACAGGCACCAATAAAATGGAGGGAATCATCAAAACAGCCAAGGTCAGCCAACTGTTTGTATTTCAACATACATGAGTACGTTATACTTACTTCCTTTTCCTCCATCTTCTCCCAGGAGCTGGATTTTGAGAGTGCTGCTGAATTTACTCTGCTGGTGGTGGTGACTAATGAGGCGCCGCCATCTGGGCCGACGTTGACCTCGACGGCCACCGTCATTGTGTCGGTCGAGGACAAGAACGAGCCTCCTGTTTTCAGTCCAGCCGAGATCCTCGTGAGCATCTCAGAGCACGTGAAGACAGGGAGCTCTATGGCTGACGTCAGAGCTGAGGACCCAGATACAGCCAGGACACAGAGCGTTAGGTGATGGACACACACACGTACACACTGTTTACATGTCCACACATATATGTTGTATGTTTCCGTGCACGTACACTGGTCCGATTGAGTTTTTTTTTCCTGCTTCCAGATATAAAATACACAACGACACTGCCAGGTGGCTGAGTATCGACAAAGACACAGGGTCGGTCAAAGTAAGAGGAAACATGGACAGAGAGTCACACTATGTCAAAGACGGCAAATACACAGCCCTGATTTTGGGCTATGACAACGGTAACGTTTTTTAATTTCTACATTTTATTTTCAATGTTTTATTTTAGATTCATTTAACAACTATAATGACACATGATGGACATATTGAGAACAGGACTGGAGATAGACAAACCCTGAATTAGTAAAAGTTTAAATGTAAAGTTACATTTACGTTACAGCAACTAACTTTCACACCTGAGACTTTCTTCGTCTCTGCTTCCAGACACTGTCCCAGCCACAGGAACAGGAGCCTTAGTTGTGAATTTACTGGACGTGAACGACCATCGTCCTGTGATCAGACAGAGAACAGCCACTCTGTGCAACAAGGACCCTGCTCCTGCCTCGCTGGATATCGTGGACCTTGACGGACCCGGTCACGCTGGACCCTTCATTGTGGAGCTTCAAGGAGAGCACAAGATCAACTGGACCATCAGCACCAACTCCACGAGTAATTCTAAAAAACCCAGTGATGCGATGTGGAAGTTGCTATTTGACCTGTGGTGGTAATGCTTCATCTTTTGCCCTCTCACAGGTAACGGGGCAGCTCTTGCCCCCAAACGGGAGTTGTCGCCTGGTGACTACCACGTGCTCATGCGTATCTATGATGTCGACCTGCTCTACCAAGACAACACGCTGAATGTGGAGGTGTGCCAGTGTGAAGGAGCCGTTTCCACCTGCTTCAGCCCACATTCTGCCCCTCGCCTGCACATTTCTTCTCACGCAACCTCAGTTCTGGGAGTGATTTTCGGTCTTCTGTGTATGTAGCAGGGCTTTCTCACTCACCCTATATGCTACATTCGTTTTTGTTCACTTTATCGTCTTTAGTTTCTCACATTTTTTCCCATTGACTTTAGTGCTGCTTCTGCTGCTGCTGCTGCTGTTGAGGAGGAGGTGGTCAGAGAAGAACGTCTGTCACCTTGAAGATATGCCCAGGGACAACATCTTCCTCTATGATGAAGAGGGAGGAGGTGAAGAAGACCAGGTAGGGAAGGAGGGACAAGAAATATATATATATAATATACAGCCTGTGTTATAAATCTTTATTCAAGACATGTTTTTTTCTTATACAAGAAGTTTAATGCAGTTCAATGACATCTCACTTTTACTTCCAGCATCAACATATAATATAATATAATCTTTTTTAACAGTGCAGGCATAGTATTGGGGGCGTGATGTTCCCATTTATTGTAAATATCATGAATAACGAACTTACTTTGAATTGTTGTCTTTGTTCTTGCAGATTCAGCCACAGAACCGTTCCTGTGCCACTTCCTGCTCAAAACTGAGCTAATTGGCTCTAATTTAAATCTGGTGCTTCCCTGAAATAACTAGACACAAAAGAAACTTAGACCCTCCCCCTAGTGGTCAAAATAACACATCACATAATGGCTTCTACAGACAATGAAGGTTCAGTGTATAAGATTTAAGTGAAAGGGATCTATTGGCAGAAATTGAATATACAATAGAAAAATGTTTACTTTATATTTACATCAGTCCTCTCTACAGAGGCTGCCATGTTTTTTTTACATTGGTCCAGACTAGACAATCCAAACACTTTTTGAGTTTTTATGACAACTGAAGGTTTCCACAGGTTCTGTCATGTTTTGAAGGGGAGGGTGAAGTGAGGGGTATTCAGCTGCAACATACAACTTCACCACTAGATGTCACTAAATTCTACACACTAAACCTTTAAACCACATCTATCTACAGTGGAGATGAGTTGAGAGGCTACTTTTGTTGAAGCCACTCCATGTTTTTTACGTTTATTCACAGTGAGATATTAAGATGACACTTCCTCTTTACTCCTCCAGGACTTTGACCTGAGCCAGCTTCAGAAGGGGCCCGATAACTGTCACAAGGTCACTGACGTCTTCCCGACCGTCCTGAGCCGACCCTGCTTGCATCTCCTGCCCCGAGCCAATGAGGAGATATGTACATTTATTGAAAATGTGAGTGATGTAGAAAAATGTATAGAGCTTCTTTACCAGAATAACTTGGATAAGTGTGTGAAGGTCTGCTGTTTTTAATCAGTACAGGATGTATTGATTTTTAAAGAAGTCTCTCGTATGTGTTTGGGAGTTCATTATTGTTATTATTATTATTATACAGACGTTTCCCTGATTCTCCCTCTAGAACCTGCAGGCTGCAGACGGTGACCCCACAGCTCCTCCTTACGACTCTCTCCTGGTGTTTGACTACGAAGGAGTCGGCTCAGGGGCGAGTTCGCTCAGTTCCCTCAACTCCTCTGACTCGTACGAGGAGCAGGACTATCAGAGCCTGAGTCAGTGGGGGCCACTTTTCAACAGGTTGGCTGACCTGTACACTTGTGGGATAGAGGACGACGACGAAGACACGGAAACACTGCCGGGGAAAACAGAATGGGTGTGACATCTGCCCAACATCCTCACACTGCTTTCCATGTTTGTTTACTGCACAAACATTTACCAACTAAATAATGTTTAGTAGCAGTTTTAATAGTGTACTGTGATCATGTCAAGTCAAGATATTTTGTTCCATTTGTTTGATTGCACAAATAAAAGTAAACATCATGTGCATCGGAGGCCCAGTGTTGAAACCTTCCACAGCCTCAACCCCAGACTCCACCTCAGCATCTGAGGAGAAGTTACACTAAAGATCATTTTAAAATAATGTGAATCTATAAGGCTTCTGTGTCATTATTGTATAAATATCTTTACAATTCTCAGGCACGACTGAGGAAAACTCTTTTAGTTAATGTGTTACCCGCAGACTCATTTCTAGCTCGTATTAAATTTTTCCCCCTTTTTGGATCATATTATCTATAAATATCTGTAAGAAACACTGTTGCTGAGAGTCTGTGAGAATCTTGAATTTACAGTGAGGTTATAAATTATGTAAAGAGCTGAAAAAATGTTTTGCCGCACAACAAAAATATTTAATATATAATCAATTTAATAAATTTTTTAAATGCACCAAAGACACAGGCTAAATATCAAGATCATCTTTTTTATCTTTGTATTGCTGTATTTAAAAAAAATATTATTTTGCTTTTAAAGAATCATTTCACCCTCATCATCTGTATTTCTACTGTGATCATGCAAACAAATAAAGTTTTTATTTGTAAATGTTGTTGAGTTTATTTGTCTTTATAACAATATAGGTAGAGAACATGATCGTTGGCAAAGAAAGTATTAATTAAATGTTTCGACAACAAAAAAGATCAATACAAATCATTCAGTGTTTGTTCAGAGTGAGCCCTGTTTTCATCCTGTTTAATTCCATTTTCCCCCAGTAGAGGGTGTAAATGCATCACAGTGAAATATTGCTTTATGTCAACTCATCCACTTATAAATATTGTTCTCCAGTCCTCATATAAATTACATATTTATGCAGGAAAGTGGGACAATAATAATTGAACTGTTATTTCAATGTGAAAATCATTCTATATTATGATCCTGAAACATAAGGTCACTGCTGCAGAGGGTTGATCAGAGCCCTGATCTCCTCTCTCTCCTGTGTAAGTGATTATTTTACTCAGCCACTGTGAAGGGAGACAACAGCTAAATACAATGTGAGTAACAAGTCGCTCCACCTCTTACTGAACTTTAACCGTTCACTATCAACCAACTCAGTGAACCTTGACTCTCTGATACTCTGTGTTTCACTGATGAGAGACGGCAGCAGTGGGGGAAGCTGTTAAACGGTTTAAATGTTTCTTATTGTGGTCAGATGGTGTTAAATGTGGACATGAGGGCCTGCGGATAAACGAGTTGAAACTGTCGGGGAAGGTAAGTGGCCTCTCAGGCTGAAATCCAGTGAATCTGAATGAAGTACGTCGGAGCAGTAAATGGGTTTGGCTCTTCAACATTGAGTTACCTGTTGTCTTCCTCTACAGATGACACAGAACATGTTTCAGGAGGGGCTGTACCATGTGTTTTTTAAAGAGAAGCCTTCGACCCGCCTACAGGCCCAGGCCACTATTCACGGGGAGCTGGACAATGTTAGGATCCATCGTTGGTTTGGGACTGTGGTCAACACCAGACTTCTCGTCACTGGGGTGAGGTGACACACACTGGTCAACAGGTGTATCAGCTTTCAAACAGTCTGACCTGCTTCATGCTCCATGTTTCCCCTCAGGTGGTTCAAGTCCTCAGTGCGTTAGTTTGCATTTTAACCACAGTCACACATGCATGTGTGAGCTACAACTGCTCCGTCTCCATGACAACACCTGTGTGGTCGAGCCTATTTGTGAGTTCACGTCAATGTGAATATTTCAGACTGACACAGAGACACTGGGTCATAACTGTTGTGTTGTTGTAGTACCTGGCTGCTGGCTCTCTGGCAATGGAGGTTCAGAGAAAAGCCAATAAACCAAAGGTAAATGTTTTCTTTAATCATTTCTTATGTAATTATTATGCTTATTGTTTCAACTGGAGTCTATTAGGGAGTAAAAAATATAACCATATACAAATATCAATAACAAATAACTGTAAATAAAAAAACACAAAAAACTAATATATACAACTTTTTTTTACATGAAATAATTGCACATCTTTTCTGCATTGTTTAACCTGTAAAATAAAAGTTTTCATATAAGTGCATTGATCTGTTAAAGGCTCTCATTGGCTGATTTGTATTGGTCACACAATACATCAGCCGGACTCTAGTATCGACTCACTTGATATTGTATCTATACAACAAACAGATCATCCTCCTGATCGTTCTGAACATCTTCAGCTTTCTGTTTGGATTCTCTGCTCTCCTGGCCAACAGTCTCATTTTGAAACATCCTGCTGCGCTCAGCACAAACCAACAGGTACCTCTGCAATTCTTCAATTGTTTCTTAATATTCAAGTACACTGTATATGTGGAAATCAATGCTTTCTGTTCTTCTCACTCTCCAGCGTGCCGGCTCATATGTTGCGAGGGGCAGTTCTGTAGCATTCAGTGTTCTGTGTTTTCTGTCATCAATCTACATACTCTTCCTGTCCTGGAGAGGCCTGCGTCGCTACAGTGCTCCTCACGCTCAGGCCTACAACCGGCTCTCGCAGGTAAATAAAGTAGGACAGGATTTAGAAATAGCACAATATTCAGGCTGGATTATCTCATATTGTTGGAGTCTGATTATTTTCTCTGGACAGGATCTGGATGAAACAAATGGACCTTTACTGGAACAAGAGGTGTTCAGTCTATGAAACTCCTGAATTCAAACTAGTGTGGACACACTCCTCAATCTTGGTTACTGATGTTGATCAGAGACTGTGTGAACACTCCTCATGCAAGATTGTTTAAGATGAGATGAAATAATTTCCTGCTGCCTGAGTGAGGCATCAGAAACTTGACATTTACTGAACATAGAAATGTATCATCACATTCAAAAGCCACAAGAAATATAATAGTGTACATAGAGAACAACAATGGCTGCAATTTGCTAATAAAGTTTCTGCTTGTTGAAAGTTGTTGTATAAAGGAGGATTTAACATAAACAGCTGTAAACAAACCTACGTCTCTCTGATTATTAAACTTTTAACATTGATACAGCTGTCATGGGTTTCCAGTTGTTCTGATTTTCAACACTAGGAGGCAGCATTGCTACATGTTTGTCATGTTAAAGTCAGATACACTGATCAACTTCCTCTATTTAGTGGAAGAATAGAGGATGAAAGTGTTTCACTTCAGACCAGGAAACCTACATGATGTTCCACATGTTTTACATAACGTGATCTACCAGATATGAAATGACCTACGATAATTCACTGTTCGGAACTGGTGATCAGTGAGTGCAAAGGTTTTAGGCTCCTTCTTCATGTACCGATCCTTATGTTCAGAGCACTCATCATTTCATTGAACTATGTGAAATGGTGACTACGTCTAACACTCACTTCAGCCTGAGGCCGAGCCTGATTCTAGTGGTAAAGTAACAGCCTATTGTTAGAGTCTGAACTACATCTGAAAAGACTTAAAAAAGCATTTATGGCCTAAAACTGGAGCTGGTCCTCACAAAGACAAATGTCCAAGGCTACACAGACACAGAGGAGGGTGTGGTGTGAGAGTATTTAAATGATGGCGTATTTCATTAAGAATATAAAGCGAGGTCATAGAGCACTCCTGTAGAACACACTCACACACTAACACACACACACACACACACACACACACACACACACACACACACTAACAGACTTGTGCAAGTGAAAAAAAAAATCACAGAGCAGCTAGTTTCTCACGGCATGTCGGGCTAACAGCTTCCAGCTGTTGCCTGGTTTGTGGAGCTGCTATGGGAACACACCGAGTACAAAGACTAACATGGGATTCATTAGTGAACGGACACGGGATGAGAATAAAAGAAAAGAATCGTGAGGTTTGCTGTCCTGAAAGAAACTGACAGTTGATTCATCTGGAATGAACCACTTTGCTGTATGGTAAAACCTCACCACTACTGTTTGAGTGTGTGTTTACAAACTGTGTTGCTGGGGTTTCGTGATATGAGTGCACACACACACACACACATGATCGGATTACTCAGATGTCTCCCTGCACGTTCACTCCAGTGGCTCCATGTTGGATTCACACAGAAAGACGTTTACAGCCAACCCCTGTCACGACTTGGACATGGCTAAATACATGGGAAAAAGAATCGACCCAGATGTTTAATGAGGTGGTCTGCTGCTGGCTGATGAGTCGTTTCCTCTTTGTAACATCTTCTATCTATCCTCTGAGCGTATCTAAGCTCTGACTGCACAGGAAATCCTCCCTCTCCTTCTCTCTGAGGGTCAGAGTGTGAGAGGGAAGTGACTGGGGCCTGGATGTGATGACAAGAGAGTGAGTGTGTGTGGAAGTGATGACTTCATGTGGAGACCCTTTGATAAGTCTCACTGATACACTGACCTCTCAGCTGGAAAGGTTTTAATCTGTGAGGAAACGAGGGAGTAAATAACTTCCTGTTGTTGATTTTCAATTAAAACAAACAGACAAAAGCATCATCTTGAGAACATTCATCAATAATTTATTTTTCTTACTCTCAAGAACCACCACGGCTTCTCATCTTGAAAATTCATCATCAATTTCCAACAACACAGTTTTGAAAAATGTAAAGTTACTATACAAATTTTTAATAGAAAAAAGAATAAATTAACTGTGGAATTCAGTTTTTTTTTCTTATCAATTCCACATTTTTTCCTACAACACCTTTAATGTATTGTTACAGTTGAACAGAACTGATAAAATCAAGTTACATGCTCTATTGTCTGCGAGGGGAAGTGTTCTACTATTTAACGGTTTGTTAAAATAAGCTTCATTTTGCACATCTGGTATTGAATCTATCGATAACAGTGAAGAGATGTCTAGATCCTATGTGACAAAGCAGTAACTGGTCATTTTGTAGCACCTGAAAGGGTCGTTACAATGTCAGAACTAAAAAAAAACCCCAATACTGATTCATATAAAATGGAACATTGTTAAAACAATGAATGTCAATGTTAAAAACCCCACAAAACCTTACGGTGCCCCTCCGCACATACAGGAAAAGACTGATAAAAGTTAGTTCACTTCTCTTGGAGTATTAGAAAGGACCTCAAACATCTTAATGGAGCACAGAAAACATGGGCTGTTTTGGAACTACAGAGGGGGCGTCACACTTCATCACATCGAGCTCTGAGGTCAGAGATTTGCACAAGGTCAGAACGAGTGCCTCTGGGGGCTGGGGATGGGGGGGTGCTGACACTATGGAGCAAGAAGTGCTAATGTTAGCGTAAAGAAGTCGGATTGTTATCAATGGATCTGCATGGCATGCATGGGAAAAGTCTGAGCGCAGACTCAGTGAAAAAAGCTGGGTCAACTTTGAATACACTAAAGTCCAAGCTCCTGATGAGAGTAATGGTAACTGGTGAGTGCTAGTTCCAATCCTGGGTAAAAGACAAATCTGAGCAGACGTTGGTGGATAACTCTCGGGAAACCAGCCATGCATGGAAGTTAAACCTTCTTATGGGAAATAGAATAGAAAGTGGCAGATTACGACAACTGTGCATAAAGGAAACACCACAGTGAGGGACAGAGGAAGATGCGCATCAATGCTCCCAAGTATGATACACGATTAATCCAGAATTGTTATCTGTCATTATCTTCACATATGGTGCAAAGATGGAACAACGGGTAAACATTACTCTGGGGAGCGAAGGGAAACCAGTTCAGGGACAGGGAGAACATGCACAGTTCAACTTCCTTTGTACAAAACCAGGTGTGCTTTTCTAACCCTGTTCTGAATATGTGATTGTTGTTTGGGACGTGAGATAAAATAAGTCGCTCCATCTCAAGAGGCTTTTTCTCACTTCTTATTATGGCTTGTCGTCTGCCCTGACACTGGGGTATTATTAATTATTAATGAATCTGTGTGTTGTAATGAAACATGATTATTTAACGCCTCATCTGTGGTTCTAGCTCTACTAGTTGGCTCTTACTGAACGCACCTTGATACAACTCATCAATAAAATATTGAGAGTTGAAAATGAGCAGTAGTAGCTCCAGCCCTCACACACACTGTTAACGTTGTGCTTTAAACCAAAGTTTCATTGACTTATTCCTTAACAGTTCATCTGAAGCCAAATTGTATGTGAAGTATAATCTTACTGCCTTGCTGTTTAATAGAATGTTTTTAGACTGTGGGGATTTGAAGGGATCTACAGCTCAAACAAGTTGTTGTTCCAGCGTTGAATACAGTACAAGTGTAACATGTTTGGCACAAATATAGTAGTACTCGTGTGTGCCCATAAATGCAAAGTATTTTGACAGCCAGCGTGTGATCTGTCCAGCACTGAGTTCAGACTGTGTTCAGTCAGGATGCTGCTGTTATGCTGAAGAGATGGACAGAAAGAGGAGGAAACATAGTGCTACAGAGCGACGCATACACACAGCATGGTGTTAACTGCTAAATAAAACCAAGAGGAGACGGGAGTCATAAAAAAAAGATGATTCACTGTTGAGATTTATAACTTAACAGCCTCAATGTCAAAGTACAAGTAATGCCAGCAGGTCAACAGCCAATCATCTCCTACTGTCAGGGTGGAAAATGAAAGATGTGGAGAGGTGGAATGAAACGTTGCAGTAACTGTGATCGTGTGTGGTCATGTTAAAGGATGAGGCTTCAACACGACCCTGCACGCGCTGGCTCAAGCACTGTTCATAATCCACCACCATGCAGCCAAACAAACTGTTGTGGACAGAGAAATCATGTCAAGAACAGAGACGTACGAAGAAAACGTAGATTGATGCCAAACACAATAACCAAAACACCATATTCTCCCTGAGATGCACTAATGAGCCTCAACTCCAGGCGTCACAAGGCAGAGAACATGTGCTTCAGTTCACTCAGGATTTACACACCAGTTCTTAGACTTGTACAATGTTTGTTATTGCTATAGTCCTCATAAATATTCTCGACAGCGTCCTAGAAACCATCCTGTGAATTCACCTCTCATACAGCCGCTTTTCCTAAGATGTGACCAGTCAATCCAGTAGTTGTCTTTGGTTGTGGGTTAAAACTGAGAAGAGTCATGTGTGTTAATCCAGATTTTTGAAAAGTTGTTGTCATCTTTTCTTATTTATAATTACGCAGGGAGAAATGAACAACCAAAAACAAGACAAACAACATTGATTGGAGTAATGAAGACCGACAGTTTGTTTGAGGGCAGGGAATGGGTTATAAACTGGCGGCTCAAATCCAGTACTGATTTGCACAAATGTTAGAATATGAGATATGAAACAGATCCTGGAATGGGCGATGGTTTATATTTTTGTTGAGTTTGAGTTTCTGTGCTCTCTATCCCCATCGCTTCTTCCCCCTTGTCCCGTCGAGGGTGAGTAAAGATGCAGCTCCTTGGTGCTGTAGGGCAACTGTTCAACAGCTGAGGTGGCACTTCTCAGTCTGTCTGATGAAATCAGCCCTTATCAGAGCCCAGTGAGTGTGTCCCTGTCTGGCTGAGCTGTGATAGAGGAGGGGGTATAAGAAAGAGGTGAAATGGATGAAGGGTGGGATATAGGGAGGAGGAGGAAGGCTCATATCCAGTCCACCAATCGGTCGGGGCAGGATTTTGTAGGGTTTTAAGGATGAGGTTGTTGGTTGTCGATGGGAAGTAGTGAGGAACAGTGGAGAGGCAGAAGGAGAGGGCCACGGGACTTTTCTAGGCTCCTAAAGGAAGGTCTCAGACCAGGGTTCCAGGTTTGGCCTTGTCGTGTCCGTACCACTGCACATCTGCCAGCTCTGAACACAGGGGGCTGCTGAGGAAACAGCTGTCATTGAAAGACCTGCGGAGGAAGAGAGAGCAGGATCGTAATGATGTCACAGAACAGCTTCTCATTTCAAAAGGTAAATCAACAAACACATCTAAAAACTATCATCTACAGGATTCTTAGCTGTCAGCATTCTTTTCTAAGAACGATCTCGTGTTGCGACACATCCAGCACATAGTTAAGTCTTTCTATTAGTAAATCCTGTAGGGAATGAGCCACATTATCAGAACACAGAGCAGAGCACATGCAGAGATCAGATACAGCCAGACAAGTACCTGACACACATACCTCCACCCAACAGAGCGAGAAATTGTGAACCCTCGTCGTTGTCAGCCCCCTCACAGTTGATGATACATTTGAGCTGTTTTCAGACATGAACATAAAAATGTCCGGACCAAATTGTGCGGATAATCTCTGGATTTCGCCTTCGTACATGAAGAACGCTGCAGATTGTCTGAGCCATGTTCACAATACAGAAATCTCTGGAGCGTTCAGGCGAGGGGTGGCGCCTGGGTAGAGCATAGAGGAGGCAGGACATGGTATAAACCCTGCGGCCGTCGGCCCTTGTCACCACAGATCTCATTGTCTTCTCAAGTTGACGTCTTTGTCTGCCTCTTATACAAGAATGACATCACTTTTTCATCCTGATATTTGTATTTGTTTATTTCAGTTTCGCATTTGTCTCGTGTTAGAAACCTCATCAAAGCATAATCCTACTTATTATTATTCTCACATGGGTTCATTGGTTTGAACTAGGAGGCTGAATGTCTGCAGCAACTGACTCGGATATCTGCGATCTCACATACAGCCCCTCTGGATAATTTCAGGAGATAATCCGGAGTTCAGTGCATGTCTGAAAGCAGCTTTATAGTCGTGTCCAGACAGATTTCCACAAAATAAAATCTGACTTTGAGTACATTTGTCACGATATATTTTTTGCCTCAAGTTTCTTTTTTTTTTTGCAATATCTGCCTATGCTGCTGCTGTGTCTTCCCAACAGTATACACTCTAGGTTTAGACCACTGGGAGGCCGAAAGCACAGACAGTACCTCTATGCATCAGAGCTGGGCTGAGGGGGAGACTGACAGACGTCCTCAGTAGAAGAGCAGTCTGCTGTGCCTCTAAACCAGGAGAGAGGACACACACACAAGGAAAGAAGGGTTAGTACGGACAGAAAGAGAGACGAAAAAGAAACGACAATATTAGGTGGTAGAAAAAACGTGAGAGATGAAACAGAGGAAATGAAGATGGAGTGAGAAAAACATTTATACAAATAGCGTGAAAAGCCAAGAGGTTTAAAATAGAGTTTAGTTAGTTGAACCAGAATAATATTAAATCTCTCTGAATGGTTAGTTGAACAGTGAAAAACAACAGATACAACAGTCAAAGCTTGTGAGGGTGTTACTGTGACGTTTGGACAAAGATGGTGAGAAGGAAGCTGAGAGGGCAACATCCAGTTTGTCCTGAATTTAAGATGAAGTCATATCTTCAATTATGTTGTCACCCTGTTTCAGCCACTTCATGTGTGTCTCTTACCCGCTCTGCCAGTTGAGGATGTGCTGTGGGCTACAGGGGGGTGTGGGTGTTGCTGCATGTTCACTGGAGGGCGTCATACTCCTCTGGCTGTGAGGGGATGCAGCTATGGGGGAAACTGACATTTAGTCAGGCTGAATAAGATACAGCAGCATGAGATGAAAAGAATGATATCAGAGAGGCCTTAGTGAGGTGAGGGGGCAAAGGAATCTCATAATCTGCAGGTTGTGAGTTCAAGCCTCACACGGGACACAAAGCTTTTACCTTAACACTTTCTCTACCCTCACATGTTTACAGTTTGAATCCAAAATGATGCGTCACCATACATTTGTCAAACACAGCTATTTCCACCTACTCCCATATGCCTTTTGGATTTTCACAGATATCTGTTTGCGTTGCCTAGATGCATGGTTACGTACTGGAGGAGCCGGGGATCGAGCCAGCGATCTTCCAGTTGGTGGAAGACCAGATCCACCTCAGCCCTGAATCGCATAATCTCAAGGCCTTTAGTATTTTCTAAGATTGTAATTGTCAGAGCCTCTGAATACACATAATTATTTGTTGCACTAACAACTCCAAGGCTTTAATCTTACGTCACACAATGATGATTTTCTTTTCTCCATATGACAAAAGGATTATGTGAACACATGAAGGCGACTCACCTGGTGAGCCCTTGGCAAGTGTCCCTACTCTGCTCCCTCGTCCATGTCCCAGAGTGCCTTGCTGTGACCCTGTCTCGGAGGAGTTGGACCCCGAATGTGAATGACTCCTGTCCTTCAGGCTCCCTGAGGACCTCTGGTACCAGCATCGAAGTTCTTCAGACACGGCTGCCCTCCCCCCTCCTCCTCCACCACCCTCTCGCCCCAATGATGGAGTCCGTACGATTTGAGAACGCGACGGCGTGAGACGGCCGCTTCCCTCTCCTCCTTCCTCTCCCCCCCAGGCCTCCTTGTACAGTCCCCCGGCTGTGTAGGAGCTGGATGTCTTGAACTGGGCCTTTACGCTGTAGTGGCCCTCCTGATCGCTCTCCAGGCTGCGCACCACAACAGGGTTGGGGCTGCCCTCCACGTATAACGGGTACTCCTTGATGCGGTACTGAGAGGAGGGCTGGCTCTGGCTGTGGAGGTAAACTCCGTGGTGTCCCCCTCCCATGCTGCCTCCGCCTGATCCTCCAACAGAGCCGTTCTTAGCTGCCAGGTTTGGCATGGAGCCAGAGTTAGAGGAACCCAGGTTTCCAGCAGACCTGGACAGAGAACATAAGTCAACACTGTACTTCATATAGATTTAAATATACATAATATAAAACAGGTGTTGTGTCAAGAAAACACTGTACCTCCCCCACTCTTACCTGTGCCTTTGCCTCTGCCTCTGCCTGGCTTTGGAAGGTGAGTCCTCTCCCAGAGTAGAGTAGTTTGGGTTGCTGCCAGGGGGTCCACCAGAGGGGTAGTAATGCTCTGAGCTGCTTTGGCTGGTGCACGATGAGCAGTCATCCAGTGGGTCAGAGCCATTGGAGCGTCCTGGGACCAGGAAGAAGTCAGGACTGCCCAGTGTTCCCAGGGTGTGTGGGTGTGTTTCAGGGTCGGACGTGAGCAGCTTGCCCTGGGACTCGAGGCTGGAGCTACGGTTCCTAAAGTGCTGAGCGAGACTGTGCAGACGGGTTGGACTGATGTCCACTGACCTGTAAGAATTGTCACAAACAATGAATTAAGAAAAATGACCTTCAGTTCATTTGGAAAATGAAAAAAGTAGTTAGACAAATAAGAGAGAGCTGAGGGTCCTGTGACCTCATTCTAATTGGGCAACACATGGTATGCACAGGGATTTAACCCTTGAATAAACATTCAACAATGAAGGCTTCAAGACTGACCGAGTAGAATGTACATAGTGTGGGTTCCTAGACCTCAGGTCCGGGGTTGACGGCATGCTGGACTGAGAGTTCCAGTGAGGGAGGCTCCGGATGGGGCTGCTCTGCAGAGAGTTACTGCCCCCTGCTTCTGCACTGCCAGAGCTTGGGAAACGCCTGTGACTTAAAAAATTGCATGGAAAATGTTAAAATCATTCCTAATTTTTTTAATACATTTATACAGGCATCCTGCATCAACTATAATGACTTAAATACACGTGTGGTTGTTTAACAGTTGACTGAACTAATTTTGAGAAGCATAAACATTAATATATTGCAGCTCTACTCTTAAGGGATGGCTAACATTAAGTCACTCGTACCTTGAGTGAGAGGAGCGTTTCTTGACTTTTTCATAGGGCTCATCCAGTGACGATTCACTCCAGATCTTGGGTTTGATGGGTGATTTATCGTAGTCCAAGCGTGTGTAGTGCAGGTGCCGCAGGCCGTCCAGGGACTGTGGTGGAGGGGGCCGACTGTGAGATGGAGGCCGAGGAGGGAGGCCCTTGTGAGGTGATGCTACTGGAGAGAAGGTGGGGGTTCCTGTAACTTGCGGGTCATCTGAAAAAGAGATATAATTGAAATAAGATTGCACCATTATAATGAACTCTGTATCTGGGAATAATGAGAAGGCTCAAGACTCACCATCGTCCAAAACCAGTGCGTCGGACAGTGAGCTGTCTTCAGAACCAATATTGGCTTCTAAAGGACAGAGAAATAAAAGCAAGGTGTTACAGTAGGAAAGTAGAATATTAGCAACTATAGCTAATATAAATAGTGTTTATTGGTACCTTCAATGATAAGCGATGCTCTCTGCGTAGGTTTCTTTCCAGAGCGGACCCGGTACTCATTGATAGAGTTCTCAATTTCCTGGAGCTTCTTCAGTGCATTCAGATAAGATGTCTTCCTCTGTTTCTTCAGCTTCTTACTGCTGACGTGAGGATCGCTGGCAAGACGCCGGGCTGCCTCTGTGATCTGGGACTGAATGGCAAACTCCCGCTCCAACCGCTCCAGCTCCTCTTCCTGGGATAAGCACACACACACACATGCATACAGAGTTTAGTGCCAAAGCGACACAAGCAAGCGCACAAACACTGGATTTGCTAACAGTTTTAGCAACAGAAATCTACACAGAGTCCAAATACAACAAAGCTCTGTTTGCAGACACGTATTCAGACTCTAACTCTCCCATGAACGCGTTTGGTTCGACACAGACAGAGCTTTGCCAGAGAAAACACACTGAGGAAATCATTTATCTGTGCTGCAGCCCCGCACTTTCTCACCGCTGCATACTGACACAATCTGTCCCCAAATAATAAAACCTCGCCATCAATCCGTCCTCTCCTCCACTACACTTCTCCTGAGATGTGTGGAGCAGAGACTGTACAGTGAACCAAGAAAAATATACTACAAATGTGTTTACAGCAAAATCTGTATAAAAGAATGCATACTGTCATAAACTGTTGTATAAGACAGTAAAGTAGAAACTTGTGAATGTAATTATAGATAAGTGACAGACTTAAGGTAGTCTTGTGACAAAGATGCACACAGTGCATAGCATGTAATGTGTACTCACACACGCAGAACACACATGATTAGATTTCCCTCCAGAGAGAGAGAGAGAGAGAGTGAAGATGTATATTGAATCTGGTCGACATCTTATTGGACGACCTCAGTTCTGTGGAATCCCTCTCACTAACAGCATGTCGCACTGCTGCCAGGGCAGCTTCTGTTTCTGTGTGTGTATGAGATTAAGGTGTTCAGCATAAATTAAGGTACATTATCTTTCTGCTTTGCAAGGCATTTGTGCGATATTGTGTCCACTGGATTCTTTCCAAAGCTTAAAACCTCAGCGACCCACATCCCTGCACACATACACAGACACACACAAAATCCTACTATCACCACTTCCTATGGCGAGCATGCCGCCAGACTATTTTTAGAAGTTCTGCTGTTCTGGAAAATCTACCCATGGTACAAAAAAAGACAGCTAGACAAGGACGCAGTACAGCCACTATTATAAAGTCCAAGACGACTCAGACTGCTGCTTTGCAGTGCTCTCAGTTTCCTTTGCTTTCTTAACAAATGAGAAAGAATCGGAAAAGGTAATAATCATCACCCCAAGACATTTTATGTACAAGGTTTTA
This sequence comes from Paralichthys olivaceus, assembly GCF_024713975.1. Lineage (NCBI taxonomy): Eukaryota > Metazoa > Chordata > Actinopteri > Pleuronectiformes > Paralichthyidae > Paralichthys > Paralichthys olivaceus. The sequence continues at coordinate 11,460,984 of NC_091099.1, read as the reverse complement.
AATGAAGTTAATCCTGAACAACCTGTAAGAAACAATTATTGTATAACCTTTATTTAGCCAAAGGTTGCAGGTCATTTTATATATATTCTAAATTGTTTTTTTATAAGTTCACATGACAATCAATATATGTTCAATCAATAGTGAAATATACTACATGTTATCCTTCTGGTTTGTGTTATACTGCTTTGAGGCACTAGGGTACAGCTATGTCCTTATGGGTTTAAGACAGGTGACGAGCCGTAAACACATGTGATTCGTATAACATGTTGTGAAGTCAATGGTGCTTGGGTTTGACACAAGTTTTTTGTTGTGCGATATGTAGATAATATAGTTCTGAGTTTGAATAGAGCATAATGTTGGTAATGGACCAAGCTGAGATGCAAATACGGATCACATGTTTCACCACAGAATAGGACCATACAGATTTGAATCTAAACAAGATGCTCTGCTGGCTTTGCACCTTAAGATCTTGGAGGATGGTAAAACAGACACTATACAATCCTTGATCTGCACTGAGCTGTTAAACACCAGTGATCAATAAAGCCAATCCTCTGCACTACATCATTCAACATCTTCCAATTACTCCAGCCCAGTGTCAGTCAGAGATACATGAAGCATTTTTTATTTGTTTCAAACACTGACACCTCTAGCTGACCTCCTGTTTTCATTAAACTCGTGCACAGAGATTGGATAGTGTAGTTAAGTGCTACTAAGAAGAACTGAGAGTTGAATCTTCACCTCTCCCTTAGGAAGAATTTTCTGCTCGTCCAGTTTGAAGGCTGTACCAATCTTTCTTCTCACTGTGGGCGGCTCCTCTCCCACATCCAGAGGATATTCTTTCGGAAGCTTTCCTGTCAGTTCCTGTAAAATAAAAGATGGTGTCAGGGTAATAAAGTGAGGAAAGAAGAGCTAAAAGGTATTTTGTTTTTCAAGGTTGGGTTTTCTCATACCGCCTCTCTGATGCAGATGCTCTTCAGTTCCTCTAGTCTCTGTTTTAGTGTTTCCTCCAGAGCTTCCTGCCTGGCCCTTAGTGCTGCCAGCATGTCCTTCTTAGCTGTCTGTGAGCTGTCTGATTCCTGAGAGCCTGTGGGGTACAGCACATGACATGAGGGCAACATTCAGGAGCGTGTGTGTGTGTGTGTGTGTGTGTGTGTGTTTAGAGTTGTGGGGACGTCTTGTGATGATGCTTGTGGAGGGGAAGGAGAAATCATGCCTGCACCTGCGAGCCTTGCAGGATGTTTACAGGGAAGTGAATGGAGTGTTTCGATAAGGAAACTGAGTTTTAGTGTTTCAAGGAAGGGGCAGTTTAGGACAAAGTCTGTGACGCACAATTTCCAAGACTCAGATTGTGCCAGTCTTGTTTGCAACATGCCTCGTTGAAAACAACAAACACTACGACAAACACACACATTCTGTTTCTCTCTGTTGCTCTCTCTGTGACCCTCTGTGGTTCACTATGCAGTCAAATATAGCAACAAAACAAAACTAGCCACTGCTGAAACTTGTGGCAGCAAGAAATGTTCTATTGTTCCAAAACAGATGTAATTGAGTTCAGTGTTTTAGATCTGGTGAAGCAATGTTTAAGAAACACTTCATTCAACAGTTTTAATTCAATTTCACAAATCCTACAATCTTTCGGTTTAAACTGCCACAGACAGAGACAAGTTGGCTGTGGCAGTAAAAAAAATATTTTTTAGTGGCAGGTATAGGATCGCCAGCTCACAGGTTAGAACCCTTCATTAAAACATGTACACTATTTGGTGGTCTCTATGTATTGGACAGCAAGTATGATTATTGCATTTTTTCTAGAGGTGCACTTGTAAGGCCTTAAAGGACCTAACCCAGAAATACATTTCAGATTTATTGAGCTGGTGTCCCCTCCCTGCTGGTCACTCCCAACTTGCAGTTTGTTACAAAGGACGATCAAGCTTTGGCTATTATAGAGTCCCAAAACTTTGGAACACTCTGCCCATTGAACTCAGACACACTCCCTCGTTAGCTTCTTTTACATTTCTCTATCTCTGAGGCAGTTTTGGAACATTTGATTTCCATTTATTTATTTGTTTTACTTTAGTTTTAATATTTTTTCTTTATCTCTTATTTAACCAGACAAGGCAATTTAAATAAATTTTTTTGGTTTTATTCCTTCCTGTTAAGTATTTTGTAACCTTAAAACCAGTGCCATATAAGTAAACTTTATTATTATGATTTGACACTACCACTCCTGTGACATATTTATGTTGATGGGCAAAGATGGCCTTCAGTCAGCAAGCTGTAGATCATGAAATCAACAAGCTGACAAACACCAATGACAAAAGTGACAAGACTCAGTCAGATAAGACAGAGACACAGTGTGTGAAGAGCCGGGGGGTGGGACGAAAGAAGAACAGAGAGGAGAGAAAAGGAGGACAGGATACCTGGAGAGATAAAGGGCAAGGATTAGGGAGGAAGGGAGAGATTTATGTATCTTTACTGATGAAAATAGAGGTTGAGAAAGAAACAGATGCAATCAGGAGAACAGGCAGGAAATTATTATTGAAATAGAACATTCCTGACAATGGTAATTGATTGATAAGATGTACTGTAATCTAAATAGCTCCATGCCAGGACTCACATACTTTCCAACGCAGTGTTACAGTAATTTTGTTTTGCAAAATGTGACACTTTACATGGCTGTTTGGGTTTAAAAGGGCATTTTCCTCTCTATTCTAATTTTAGCTCACGTCTGTCACACTCATAACTCGTTCAGCACAGATAAGCATTGTTTCAAAGGCTGTTGCAAAGTTCTCTTCATTCTTTCACTCTCTAAATTTAGAGGGGACCAGGGCCTCTGGAGGATGAGTCCGTGTGACATGGGTGGGTGGGAGTGGTACATACAGAAAGACAGTAGGTGGGTGGGTGGGGGTGTGTGCACAGTAGATGTGTGAGAACATTCAGCAGAGATTCAGAGGCCTCTTTCCCTGAAGCAGCTGTTTCTGTCCCTCCAGTTGTCAACGAGACTCCCCCTCATTACCACACATGCAACCACAAATACACTCACATATCAGAATTCCTCTCTCCCTCTTTGTCAATGGACAAAGCCGCCCACTTGCCACCCACACGTATCCTCTATATACTGACCTGAGGAGAGCAGACTGCCACTGCTGCCACTGATAATCTTGCCCTTGCTGCCCATGTTGGCAAGTTTGGAGGTCTTCAGAGTTCCTGTTTCCGTGAGGTCTATCGCAATTTCACTCAAACTCCGAGCTGCATGGATCTTTGACTGGACAGACAAGAACACAAAGAATTTGTCAAGATACAGCATGAAGCAGTTTAACTGCAAACCTCTTAACAACGCTTGCAGAGTTTGCTTGTACCTTTCTAATTATGTCTGTGGTCTTTGTGTGTCTGTGTGCTTTGAAGTGTGTGTCTTGTGAGACTGACTGACCTTGCTCTGCTTGCGGTCCAGGTAGAACTGGTGTTGGCTGATGGCCATGGCCCAGATGGACTTGATGAGGGCGGGACAGGCGTACCACGTATGCACAGCGATGCCACTGTGACCAAACGTCCTTCTTGTCACCGACGCCCTACAGTAGGAGCGGACACAAGGCCTCCTTATATACACTGAATACAAAAGACAGCTACACATATGCAGCGGTGAAAACACTCAACTACCCAACCACCACTACTATTAATAAAAAGACTACTTCTGTGGCTGCTGTTGAGAAGGAGCAAAATAATATGAAAGGTCTGAGAGAACAGACCTGATTGAGATATTTTTTTTGCAGAGCCACACACGATGTTCCCCATTGTTTACTCATCCTTGTTAAACACACATCTGTAGCTGAGCAACAGACCCGCTCGCACCAAATGACAGCTTCCTACAAAGAAAACACCACTGCTCTCTTTTTCACCCCGTCTGTCTCTCTGTCTCCCTTTTCCTCCCTCCCTCCGTCTGTAGAATAACACTCAGCATATATAGCCATGTTAAATAAACATGAGAGAGGTCACTTCCTCTGCAAAACAGCCATCTCTTAGCCATCTCTCCTTCTATCAAGGGTTTGCCTCTTCGTGTGTGTGTGTCTGGGAGAGAGCACATGATTTGGTACATGTGGCCGCACAAGTGTGTTAATAATCAGCCTATCAATCTATGTCAAGGCTCCACTGGGACATCCCCAATATCTTGCTCTATTGCCAAGACAAATTCTGCAACCATTATGAAATTAGATTCAAATCTCTCCTTTCCTGCACCGCACCGTGTGTAGCTTCAATCTTTACACATTCACATATGGCACAGTGGTAATGTACAGTAAATGCTACTGGACTGCATCCATAACTGAGGGGAAACTAAAATACTTCGAAATAACATTCAGTCACAAAAAAAGGGGCCATATGAGATAATAATCATCCAAGCAAAGATTCAACATTTAAACTTGAAATAAAAAACAAACAAACAGTGAAAATAAAACTGTAGAAAGTTGACAACTTGCTTGAATTTGTGATATAAATTTACCTTCTGGGGTCATGAACTTCCACTGAAAACTTCTTCTCTCGGAAATAGAGGTTCTCCAACTGACGCCATTGGAACACCTGAGGTTCAGGAGAAACACACAATCCTCAGAGCTTGCTCGTGCAAAAACATCCCTCGCATTAAATCCACGTAGCTTTCAGCCAAATCCTCTATTCTCGTCTATGTATGTTCCAATTTGTTTTGAAAAAAAAATGCAATGGATAAGGAGGAGGAGAAAAATGGAAGGAGGAGTTATGAGCAGAGAAGGAGGTGGAGAGAAGAGGACCTCGTCTGGAGCTCTCTGATCAGGTCCAGACCAGGCAGTCCTGTCCACAGCGGATCCCTGCGCTGGATGACCTCACTCTGGAGAGAGACAGTGTGAGAGGGAGGAGGCTTTCTCTCCTTCGCTCAACTTTTTTCTCCTCCCCTCTTTTCTGTCCACTTTATGAAACATCGGCTTCTCTTTAAATGAAGCCAAAGCCAGCTGGGCGAGAAAGTTTCCCCCAAGATGTAGTCCGCAGCATGTGTGTGTTGCTTAAATCCTCCCAGACACAAGGGAACCGAAAGTTTTTGGATGGTGGGTGTTCACCATCTGTAGGCATGTGTGTGTGTGTGTGTGTGCTGGTGGAGAGAAAGTGTGTGAAGTTAAGTTTCCACCTCTCTTTGCTATGAGCGTTCAGGAGGGAGGGGGGCGTTTATGCCTTCGCTCCTCCTGACCCCTCCTCCCTCCCTCAGGGACTGTGTTTCCTGCTCTGGGCCCTGTGGTTGGGAGGTGTGTGTGTGTGTGTGTGTGTGTGTGTGTGTGTGTGTGTGTGTGTGTGTGTAACAAGGGGTCAGGGGAGGAGTGATGAAGGCAGAAAAAGCTTTATGTGGCCCCTGCAATTGAAGTGCTCTTGCTTTGTTTAGTCAGACCTCTGTGCTACACACACACACACAAACACACACATACACAAGTAACACAGTGACATTGTCGGAGCCTGTTTCTTGTTAAGAGAAAAGGTGGTGTGGGCTATTTCAGAACACAAAGGGCCTGCAACTATCAGCTGGAGCAGCCATACAAACATAGACATACACCACACACACAAACGTCTGACAGCCACACACCAGCCATTAAGCGAAGAAAGTAGAAAACAGGCAAACGGGAATGGAGACAAAGTCGAAGACCCAGCTATGACAGGATGAGGGAGGAAAAGAACGAGGAGAAAGGGAGCTGAGGGAGGAACAGGTCACAGCCTAGGAATTTGAACAGGCTGGGAAAACAATGGACAGATGGATGACAGGGAGGAAAGGGAAAGAGGGGGAGAAATATTACGAAGACAGAATGTAAACACAGTCTAAAGTATGCATGTATGCACGATGTGTGTGTGTGTGTGTGTGTGTGTGGGTGTGTAGATGAGAATGAAGAAAGCAAACTGGTGCTCTTATCAAGATTCTTTGTGTACCGTAACTTTTCAATGGAGTATGAAGTGCTAATGTAGCATGGTGCTATTAATAGTGGGCAGGGAAGATAGTGAGTTTGTGTTGGTGTGTGTTGGGGTGTGTGTGTGTTTGTGTGTGTGCGTGTGTTTGTGTGCTGGCTACATGTGGAGCGGAGCTGTAGAGATAAAACAGGTGTTTGTAACTGTGTTCAGGCACGAGACCACTACAGTTATCTTTTGCAGTTTTGCTGTATTTTGTAATTGGACTTTGATGTTTTCAGGATAAGCTTTACATCTGTACATGTGTGCAAATTGTGTTAAAATGTAAATGGAGAACTTTAATAAAAGTTACACGACTTTGAACAAAGGGCAACAAAGTCAGTGTAGAGTTTAAAACTAGACATGTTCCTGTTACATATGCCTCTTGTGATAATGGAACCTTTGTAGTCTTTGTCACTACTTTGTGAATAGCTTTAATATCTGATGAAATCCTGCTGACAGACTCTTTCTTGATCTCTGTTCTGTTATTAGGGCGAGGGCTGTGTATGTCTATGTGCGTCGGCTATAAATCCTCACTGTGAAACACTTACTGGCACTAACACACACAAAAGAAAGGAAAATGACTGGTCATTGTTCATAAACAACTGGGTGCTCATATGCACAAACCCATGTCTGTCTCATAATAATATCTGTGCACATGATTACGCATCCGTTACAGATGGAAAGGTCAGATGTGATAAAGAGTAAAGGCCTTTATTCTGTGCAGTCAACTCCCTGCGGACTCTGGGAAGAATAGAAAGTTTTAATAGCAAAGGTCAGAATAACTGGGAGGCCAGGTATTATTGTTTTCTAGAGGTGGACCTGAGGGTCCCAAAGACTATTGTTTCACCCATAGGTGGGGTTCTGGTGTGCAATACTACATCCATCAGTTGTCATGGAGATACAGATACACTGTGGGGTCACTTCCTGTTGTATGTGTTTTGGTTGTGGCTTTCGGTGGGAGTAAATTTATGGAAAAACCAGAAAAGGGCAATATTGCTGCCTATTTGCTCAAAATGCAACATAGACAGAGGTTGGCTAAAGTAAAGGAGTATGTGAATCCAATGCAGAAAACAGAAACCTGCACTAAAATGCAAGTACGATGACGACAGTTTTCACCATAGTCATAGTGTTTTTCATTGTGGCTTCATCAGTGTCCACAGAAGCTGCTCCGTGTTAGCCTTAAGTCAGTCAGTGTGGTAGCCAGTCAAGACACAGACCCTATAATTTCTGCCTTAATAAGTCAGATCCCACTAACAAGGCATTAGCACGTGTGTGGTTAGGTTGCAGTCCCCTGTCAGTGTGTGTGCTGTATGTGGCCTGTGGTGAGCTGAGGGGGAAAAGTACTATCCTCAAATAAACGTGGAGGGTGCAGTGGATGGTTTACATTTAGAAACAACAGGAACTCCCCTCGTAAAGACACCAATTAAACACAACTGCCTCCAGAACACACACACACACACACACACACACACACACACACACACACACACACACACACACACACACACCTACAGTATAATACTGCACAGCTGAACATCACAGTCAGTTATTAATGAATAAAAAAGGTTTGTGTTGAAAACATAAACTAATTGGTTCAAAATCGCTCATAGTTAGTGTTCTCCCTCTCCCTCACTGAGTCACTGGGCTGAAAACGTGAACTATGACAAACTGGTGATTACACTCTGACTCAGTGGTTACTGGTAGTGGACTGGCCGGCTGATCACCAAATCAAATGCTCTTCCTCCAGTCTGTTGAAACAGGGATGACTCTCATTACTAAAATAACATGGAACGCTGCTGGTGACCTCTATGAGTCTCTTTCTGTGAAACGATGAACAGCTTTAAAAAAGAAGCAACTCTCTGTAAAACCTCAACTGTGTTCACTGGAGGTTTTAATCCAGAGAAACGCAATGAACAAATCTCTTTTCAGTCAAACTCCACAGACTACAATCACAGTTTGGCAACAAGGAGGCCCAGTCTCTTTCTCCTTTTCAAAACACGTGTGTGTGTGTGTGTCTGTGAGGGCGAGGGAGAATGAGAAAAAGAAAAGAGAGAGGAGAAGAAAGTGAGGGGCTCAGTACTGAAGCTTAACAAACCAATGACTCAGACTGACTGTTGCTATGGCAGCTGAATGCTTGATAAGTCATTTGTGTGTGAAGGCTTTTAACTCTTTCCCTCCACCTCTCCTTCTTTCTTTATTGTGACATTTATCTCAATCAAAGCCATAACTTATTTCTTTCACGCTGTTCAACCAACACGTCTAAACATTGTGCGATTAAAAAAACACATGGTTTGTGACCTTTTCACAGGCTTCCTACCTTAACCATAATCTGGCAATTGTGTCTGAGTTCAGTGTGAAATAAAGTGGATTGTACTGCACCCCCCCCCCCCAAAAAAAAATCACCATGGCGATTTAACACCCTGGCAGCCACATGATTTGGAGTATTCAGGAATGAGGCAGGATTAGGGCTCGTGACTGGAATGTACCTAACGTGACACACACATACGGCACAGTGTTAGCAGCAAACAGGAAAGCTGTGGCAGACAGGAAGTATTCATCAGGATGGTGAGTTCAGAGTTCAGTGGAGTTCCTGTGTGTTAGAGAGTGCGAGCATTTGTTAGTGTGTGTGTGGGTTTATGAGCAACACTGTATGTGTCTCGGTGATCAGTCAGTATTGTGGGACGCTGTTAACCCCATTAACACCCTATGAGACATGGCTGAATGCCAGAGATGAAGGCCCTAAACAGGACTGGGGGTCGGAGGTGAGGTAAGAAAGACTTTCACAGACGACCCGCTGGGTGGAGACTAGAGGCTGGAAGGAGGACTTCATCCACAGAAATAAAAGCAGGACAGGACGCAAAACATTCCAAGACTGAATGTCTCCAGAGAGTAGTATTCGATCTGCATTGTTCGTGGTCTTGCAAAAAACAAATCCCCAACTCACTGAATGGAAAAAACGGTGAGGTGACATGGCACAGACAGAGAGCCGGAGAAAAGATCTTGCGAAACAATGAAACAATATCTTTAAGATCATTATGTTTTCACAGAAACCAAAAAACTGTGGTAATACTTTAGTTGTGGTACAGAGATCAGAGGGGAGCACCATCTCACCTTCCTGGGCTTGATCTTGTCCTGGTGGTCATACTGAAAGATGCCTTTATAGCTCAGACCCAACCACCAAGGGATCCCTTGCTTGTCCTACAACACACAACAAAAATACTTCAGGAAAAAGTGAGCATGAGAATGGGACGGACAGAGAGAGAAACAAAACAGAAGCAGAGACAGATACAGAAAGAAGTGTACATTTGTTTTTAGCTCAATCCTATCTCCAAATCCCAAGCTGCCTGCTTGCAGGTTCTGAGTGAACAAAAGTGTGTGTGGTGTGTGAAAAAAGAAAAGAGTAGTAAAACTGTACCTTAACAGCATAGTAATGCACTCCATATGTGGGCAGAGACTCTACAATGCTCATATAACTGTGAGGAGCAGAAAGACAGACATGTAAGGGTTACAGAAAACACAACCTTCCATACAGACGACAAACACAACCACAGACACACACTTACTTTACAATAGCTTGGCCTCTGGACTGCCCGTTGAGCTTCTTGTAATGCTCTACGACCCGGTCTTCACTGTGAGAACAATCAGGTGGAAAAAGCATTATTCAGGAAGGAGAGGGAAAGTTTGTGCAATGTTCTGGTGGTTTTCTGAATAATTAACTTGTCTCTCACCAGTAGGCCAGGGATGGGTGCTCCTTTAGGGCCTGGGTGGGCAGAGCAGGCAGCTTTTTCAGGTCAGACCTGGTTGCATCATTACTGGAGGGGAGGAAACCACAAGACATGGTCAACACTACTTCTGAAAGAGCGATCGTTCTCTGCTGTAGGCTTTATGGTTTCATGTAAAAGCTGCCTGAGCAACACAACCGAACTGTTGAAAGACCAACACTTAAATTATCTAGCATAACAAGCTAAAGCAAAACAGATAATTTTTCCCAGTACTGCCTCAGAATTGAAATGTTAACTTTGGAAGAATGCAAAGACAGGAACTACGTTTAGTCAAGAGGAATGAATACAGATGTCCTAAATGCTTTGTATTTCCAAAACTGCGAACTATTTCTTAACAGCTGCAGGGACACTGACAGTTAGAAACAGAGGAGAGAAAACTGGGACAGAAACACACCTTTAAATAAAGGAAGATAAAAACAGGGATGGGAGAGGAAAATGTAAAGATATAGACAAAGTAAATAAGACAGAACCACGCAATTAGCCAAACAGACTTGGCCGTGGATTCAGTTTTCAGACCTCCAATGGCAGAAGGTCTTAATATCCCGCTCTAATCCCTCAGCCTCTCCCTGGCATTTGCCAAGGCCCCGGAGGATTGGGGAAAGCCCTGGGAACATGACAACCTATGAGCTAAAGCCCTGGAAGAGATCCATCCCGTCCACCCCGCCCAACTGTTCTTCTATGTGTGAATGCAGCATAAATTGGTTGATATTGATTCAATAAGTAACCCATAAGAATATGTGGCGGAGGTGGCCCTAAGGAAACGGCTCTATCAATTAAAAAATAAAAACCAATGGAGTGTGAGCACTATGGCAGGTCTCTAAATCATACTGTGAGATACAGTCTGAAAATGATTCCACACTTTGTATCAATATATCGCCACAAAGAGTATTTTGGAGGAGCAGCAGTGAGAGGTATATGGTAATGAAGATCTTTACTGAGCGCAGGGTGTACAGTTCTTTAAGAGGCATGTGTGTGGCAGGAAGGGGTAAGGAAAGTGGGAGGAGGTTGAAACGGTATGTCTCCAGAGTGTGTCAAATTCCAGCCCTCTTTGGGATGCTGTGTTTATTTACTCCTTTCACAGACGGAAATAAGGTCAGAGGTGATGACTGCTCTAGTCTGTTATCTGTGCAATACAACAAAGGGATGAGGGGGATGAGGGATGACACACATTTAAGCCAACATCACACAGATGTACGGTGCGTCTGAAGAGCCACATGTGGGCTGTAGAAGCTCACATGAAACATCTGTGGGCGGCTGCGGCTGAGGGGTAGAGCAGTCGTTTTCAAATCCCATCCCATGCCAGAGTGTCCTTGGGCAAGATGTTGTACCCTGAATGGCCCCTCATAGATGTTGACTGCACTAATTGGAGGTTGCTTTGGATAAAAAAGTCAGCTAAATGACATGTAGTGTAATCTACACAATTGTGGAACTCTGTCACTACAGGATTTAACTACCATGAGTTTTCAGACAGATGCTGATATTTTTTCTTAATTCATGTCAGGAAAATTTTCATGAGCTCTGTCTTAAACAGGAGGGATGTAACTCAAACAATTACTCGATATCCATGCTTTTCTCTTGAGCACAGGCTGAAAGCAAGTGAAATAAAGTGGAACAGGGATGGAAAGAAGAGGGATAGAAGGAGGGAGAGATGTAAATGAAGCTCGGAAACAAAGACAGTTGACAGTGATACACCTCAATGCTCAGGGGAGCAGGGGGGAAAAAAAGACCACTGATATCATTCCTGTTGTCTCTCTGTCTGTGTCGCTACCTTCTGAATATCAAGGTACTAACCAGCTATTCCCATCACGAGGGACGAAATAGATGAGACAGAATATGTGACATAAAGACTGGTAAAGGAGAGACGTAGCTTGGGTCATCACGTATCCATTACACATTACACAAACATACTGGTATCAAGATGCCTTGTTTTGAAGCACAACTAAGGAAAAGAGAGTCAGAAAACCAACAGCTCTCTTCATGATGTGCTACATCACCACAATGACTGCTACAGAGCTATATATTACCCATGAGTCCTCAGTGTGGTTTCAGAAGCCTTGTGAACATTACAATCTGTAACTGACCTCTCACTTTTATGAGAAAATTTTCCTTGGTTGGAAAAACTTGATTACAGATTTGATTTCTTGGTGAGTTAATCTGATGCCAAGATGGTCACTTCCTGACTAAACATGAAGTTAATCCTAATCATAATAACAGTCATAAATAGTGAGACAAATAGATCACCACATACACTGCTGAACAAGGTCTTTGTCTTTACATATCCCCCTAGTTACTGAAGGGGATACGTTTAATATGTATTGATCCCTTTAAATAATTGATGCTTTATCACTGTTGTTCAACACTATGCCCTGTAATCTAAATGCTCCCGGCTACGAGGACAAACACATGTACATTACAAAAGATTGATTGCTTGTGTGCTTACCTGGTGAAATCACCTTTGGCCTCCTTTTGAAGAGAAACAGAAAGAGAAAAGTATAGTGAGATATTAATGTGTGTTTCTGTTCTGTTTGCAAATGCGAACATGCAGACAGGTCGACTGCTCGAGAATCAGAGAGAGACACCCTCCATCTGGAGTAAAATCTCAGAGGGCCTACAGAGCAGAGGAGATACCTGATACTGTACATCTGCACACACACACACATACACACACACAAACCACTCAGTCTATATGTAACATGACCTTGCAGTGCTATGGCTAATGGACTAACCTATTCTGAGAAAGGGATAGGAGAGAAAGTGCTGGAAAAGAACAAATATCTCCACACACACACACACACACACACACACACACACACACACACACACACACAATATCTTACTTGTAAAATATAGGAAGCCAATTCAAAGACAATCTCACTGTCCACCTCAATAAGCTCCTGAAATGAGAAAGAGAAAACAGGGGACGTGAATTTCACATTCTGCGTTTGTTGGCATCAAGTGAATAAAAAAAACATACACTATGGTGATGTGGAGAGTAAAAGCAGACATGTCTCTGATCGTCATCCATTTCTCCAAGACGGGTCGGTATTTTTTTTCATGTTCCTACCACTCTCCCTCCATGTTTCTTTCTCTCCCTGCTCTGATTTCATGAGGATGGAGCTCAGAGATTAGAGGCAAAGTAATGGGGGGTTGGGAGAGGTTGTTTTTAGGGAGTTGGGGGGAGGCACGGATGCTCCGGTTACTGATTACTCAAAAACATTTTCATTTCTTTAAATTAAATTTTTGGGCGGATGGAGAAGGAATGAAGCCGAGTGCAGCCATGGTTGGTTAAATGTGTCTGTGAGTGTGAGAGATTTCGGCTGCTTGGACATTTCTTTAACAGTATGATAATCAGTACATTCTCATGCTTCCACATACACATGGCTATTTTTGCAGCATTGCGGGGGGGAGGATAAGGGATAGTGGGCAGCGAGTAGTAGTGGGTCAAGTATGCCAGGAATGTTCCCTATACAATCCGTCTCCTAATTAGTTGGGAGATCAGACGGCCAGAATGAAACACTAGACAGTGCAAACCCTCCCTGGGTGGTACAAAGATCCTCACACACTGTGTGTTTTTGTGCTTTATGCCCACAGCAGAGAATACAAATGTTTCTCATTAATTATACTAACAAATCCTCATCTGCTATGTTATATCTGCACAACAGGTTTACTTAAAATACGTTGTATCTCTTGCTGTTCCTCTGGAATCATAATCTCTCATCGGAGTTACGAGGGAGATTTTTTGTGCTTCACATGTTTTTTAGCTGATGTTCTTATCAAGAGATGTGAGATGAATGACCCGATTGGAATCAGGTATTTTCTTCAAGAACATTTTACCAGAGCTGCAGGTGGGAATGATCCAGATACCTTCTGTTTGTGGGACAGTTTCATCTCTGTCATTCAAGTTTCAGCAATCTCGCTAATGGACACATGTACTGGATGTATGTATTTGCATGGTGTTTCAACTGAGTCTATAAGTTTAAACTGATGTAAAACGTAGTTGTTTGTTTTTTTTACTTTTTCACAATATTACATGAACAAGAAACCTCTATATTATACATTCAACAAACCTTTGATCCGTGCAAACGTTCATACATTACAAGTAACATGCTAGCTCTGTGTTCATTTCATTCATGGATGATGTACAATTCTAAAATGTACTGTTTCACCAGTTTCAGCACAGACAATAATTTGATATCTTTTGATATCATCATTTTCTACAAGGTTTTTACTGAGACATGTATGGATAATTATTTTTCCTTTGGGCCCCATACGCCCTCTTCTGGACATAACAAATAACTGCATGACACTGTCCACCAAACTTCAGTAAGGCAGTTAAACTAATGACAAGACTAATTTGTTGGTAAGTTGTTAGTAGAACATGAACTTGGTAACTAATTAAGACATCAATTTAAACAAAAATCAGCTGTCTCTGAGAGGGATCTTTTAAGTCAATTGCTAAATGCACAATATACATCTCGAGGCTCGATTTGTCAAATACTTGCATGTCCTTTTTGCGTTTGGATTTTATTTTTGTGCAGCTTGCTGTTTGTCTCTACTTAGAGGCTTACTTCCAGTGCCATTTTAACAGCCGAAATAAATATGCCTCAACATTAACAAATGGCAGTGAATGTGTCACATGATTCAATAGATGCTGGAGTGTCGTGCAGTGCATTACATGGTGGGTAATAGCTGATGCAAATGGTTCACATTTTCTGCTTCACCTTATCAGTGTGGAGCATAGAAGTCCAAGATGGCCTCATGGGGCTTCTCTTCATTTAGAAGCAAAAATAGGGCTGATGAAGTGGTATGTTAGCAGCGGTGCAGAGCCCAATACTCACATAATCACAGCGTTACAGCCCAGAAGCAACTCTTGTTTTTAGATACAAAATTTCAAAGAATCTCAACGGCTCTCAAATAAACCGTACTAAATATAGCACATTATGACAACAAATCAATGCATTTACCTTGTAGATGATGGACTTTGCATTAAGAAAGAAAAGCTCAATAGTGGCATTGTCCTTCAGGTAGGATATACTCTCTATGTAGAATCTGAAAACACAGAAAGAGAAACCTCAATATATCTGCCACAATAAATGGAACAATGACAGTGGTTGACCTTGAATACCATGATAAACCTTATAAAACCCATAAGGAAGATTTGCGATGTACAATGTGTTTGCTCCACAAACAGGAATAAGTACAGATTTAACATGCAGACGTGACAGAAATAGTGCAATGACCAAAGTGACCAGAGGGGGGCACACCATACCAAAGGCTGATCGGAAGTGCATGTCCTCTCTCTCTCTCTCTCTCTCTCTCTCAATCTCTCTCTCTCTCTCTCTCTCTCTCTCTCTCTCTCTCTCTCTCTCTCTCTCTCTCTCACCATGGTGCCTGACCATGATGAACTGTTAGTCCACAATCTGAATATGCACGCACATGTGCAAACACGCACTCACACACATACAGTCCCCAGCAAATAGAATGTGCACATGATGCACTTGACACATTGTCTACCTCTCTGCTTCATCAGCAGTGATTCCACACACACACACACACACACTGGAAAGAGAGAAGCACAGTAACCCACTTCTGGCAGAGTGGTGAGCAGGGAACTAACATAATAATGCAGTCTAAATTTAGCCCATGAATGCATACAAAGCCAGAGGGGAGCTTGGATGATACAGTAGGAAGCTGTTCACTGCAAGCTCCACTCTGGTGGAAACGTATATCAAAAGATGCTATATGGTGCAGATGCTCTCATGTGTCCCCTGACATATCTTTTCTAGTCCCCACCGTGGATTGTGCATAAAATTGCACCGTAAAGTCACATGTATCCACACACACGATAAACACTCTCAGTATGACTTGATAAATCTCTGCGAATAGGTCATAAAGTGACCTAAGCACATGTTCTGATGAACACACTTGAATGAATGTGCTCATCTGTGTGCATTAGAGTGTGTGTAGGTATTGAGTGAAAGAGATTGTAGAAGGATCAATATTGGAGGGCGTAAATCACGTTATCCATTGAGCTGCAAGAGAGAAAGAGGAACCTTGTCAATATTCAGTGTGAACATTTAATTAAAGCCACTGTGCTGATGAGACATACACACGCTGCCAGCACAGCGGCAAGCATGCAAAAAGACACCCACTGAATCAACAGGGGGTGGGCATCTGCCTAGCATTTATTGGTAACACACAAATACCACATAAATATATGACGTACACAAAAACCCCTACACCCTGAAAACCTTTCATTGTGTTAATGAAACTAATATGCTTGGACAGATAATGGATTCAGGCCTGACATTTGGGCTGATTGTTGTTCCAATAGAGTGCTGAATCTATGCATGTGTGTGTGGTTACATGTACTGTATCTTAAGCCTGTTTACACAGCTTGTTCAGGGTGGGAATGTTGCATCCTAATGCCACCTCAATATTCTGTGTAAAACGAATGAAAACAGAATGTTAGGGCGACGTCTTTCTGACGCAACTGAGGTAATCACAGAGCTGGATCGATACATGTGTGAAAGTGGGCGCTGGTGAGACTCGGACACATCATCCCTCCGATTCAGAAACACTTGCATGCTATGTAAAATCACAAATGCGAGCAGAATAATACAAACTTGCATTAAGCTTCTTCTTAATGACAGTATAACAGAACCTCTGTGTAAAAAGGGGCTTTAGAAGTGTGGTGGTGGGTCTGAGTGTGCGAGGCAGAGTGAGGGGGGTGGGAGTAGCAGTGGTGCAGTCAGTGTGACATTTGGAGAGATTGAGGTTAGAGATTGGGCTGAACTGCACGAGAGGGGGGGTTTAAAGCCTCCAAATGGTGTTAAAGTTCATGATGTCACAGCAGTGCTACCAACATCCTCAAACACCTATTAGTCTATGCAAATACACACAGAGTGACCCCCACCCTGATCGCCCCACCGCCATTACAGACACAAACACACAGTTGTTTTATACGGTTCTATGGCTGACCTAAGATAAAGACAGGGGCAATTAAATAAGTCAGCACCAGACGTCATCAGTTTAACTCATCTGAAATGTTGGAGATGGCCAAAACAGGAGTAATACCAACTATATACAGTATATACTGTATTTATCTCACTTTATTTGATAGTATCGCTGTCACATTCTACAGCAATGCCATTACCCACAAAATAGAATGAACAATGGATGTATGTGCTACACGTATGATTTGGGTACGGCCGACTCATTGTGGCATTATTTGAGCCGTGTTGTAAATGTCAGCTGGAAATGACTGCTCACTCACATTGTTTGGAAGCGCTAATGCTTGTCACGTTGCCATGTGTGTTGCTAACCAAGTTTCAGTCCCTAGTGTGTATATGACATCATTGAGATATGTTGGGGACAGAGAGCATCCGCTGGACCCGAAACAAAGCCTTGTCTTTTCCTTTCAGGGTCTCACTGAAAGTCCCAGTGTGTGCGTGCGAGTGAATGTGTGATTGTGTGTTCTGGGGCAGAGACTGTGTTGGGAGGGCTGAGCGTTTTCATTTGAGGCTAAGAAAGATCAGAAAATCTGTTCTCAGGTCAGGTGCCTTTTTCTTTCTTATTCAAAAGCCTATTCAAGCACCCTTACATGCAAACAACAAAAAAACACACACACAAGCATGCACTCTGTATTATCACATATATACACTAATGATCCAGTGCCTGTGTATGAGCCAAGAGTGTTTTATATATGAGCGGAGTCATTGTAAGATGAGTACAAAAGGCTGGGAGAGGAGTGTGGGATTGTGTTCATTACTCTGTCACAACAGGTCATAGAAATGTTGGCTTCTAACTGAGGACATGATTTTAAGGAGCATATTAGCTCCATCCATACTAACACACCTGAAAAGGTTTATCACATGACAATTAATTTACATGAGTCATGCATGTGTGGGTGTAAACAGTCCACTCTGCAGTTGGTTGCTCAGCTCAGGAAAATATATCAATAAGAAACAGCAATGATGAGAAGTGAGACCAGGGATTTCTTTGCTTGATTAGTCTTGTATCGCTTTGCTAACCCATACTTTCATTTAGAAACGATTAGTCTTGTATCGCTTTGCTAACCCATACTTTCATTTGTGGTGGACGCCGGTTATGTTTTAAAACTAAAATGTATTGGTGTGGGCGTTGCCTAATATACCAAGATTAATAGTTATAGCATACTGAAAGGGTATCATCACATTTTGGTTTAAACACAAGGATATTTTCTATCCTATAAACATGACATCATTACAAGTGAACCCTCTACATTTGACTGCAACTGTTGTTTGTTTAAGTGTGTCAACATAAAAATGTACAGCTCTAGCGTAAACAAGTTATGATTCTTCTCTTCCTATGGGGAAGCATTCTGCCCCCATGTTTTGAGTATGGCACTTTGCCATTAAGCCATGTGATGGGATTTGCATGCACGGCATACTGATGAGGTCTCAGAGGCTCATGATTGGCTGAGAGGCCCTGTGGCGGGAGTTAAACACTGGGGTCAAAGCAATTTCAAAGGAGCCTGTCATAACTAACCTTGTTAATCTGTTCCCATTACCAAATTACTGCGTGTGCGTTTACACAAATACACACTGATGCACTCTCTCCATATTTCTCTCTCTCCCACACACATTCAAACACCATCAATGATAAGAGGATAGGTGTACATGAGGTGATTTAGTGACTGAAGAAAAAAAAGACTCACCTGACACAAAAGTAGAGGACAATAGGACCAGACTTCTTGGGAAACTCATGTTCTAATACCCTGCGGTCCAACTGCAGCCAACTAAAATGGCCCCTGATGAGACAAAGGAGGAAAAACAATCAGTGCTTTCATCCAGAGATGTCTGAATACAACAAGGCCATACAAAAAATATTTCCTTCTCAATACTTTCTATTTTTGTTTTTGTGTAACCATTCATTCCCTTCCCTTCTATTCCCCCCCACATCTCTGCCCCTCCTTTAATTTCTCTCTGCCCTCTCCAACAGAGGAAAACTGCAGAGACAGCTTGTCACCCTGGTAACCCTGCATGGTATCCTGAGCAACTGAGCAACATCTCTCTCCAAGTCGCCCTCCTTCTGTCTCTCCCTCCATTTTTTCTCCCTTCGTACAGTCTCTTTGACCACTGAGCACTCAGAGCTGAGGCGTCTGCTCTCCACGGGAACACCTTACAAATCCAGACGCTGTAGAATTAGCCCTGGGGGACAAAGACTGCATAGCTGATATTGCTTTGCTGGACTGACACTTGCTACAGAATGTGTCACAGCTGTGTAAATGCCACAGAGCAAAGGCTATTCTTGCTTGACATCATCAGGTCCACGAGATGAAACAAAAAATAGAGACATGGCGGTGGTGGAAATGTTTGCCTGTATGTAAATCATTCGTATGCGTGCATGACTTGTTCTGGGCTATCATGCTGTGGTGCTTATATCTTTCTAGGTCACATAACACAGTAAAGCAAATTTGAATGTCAGTTTTGCATTTCAAGCCCAGTTCTGAAAACGAGCCTCCTGGCAGTCACAGCCTCACAACCTTTTGCTAGCCCAGAGCAAGACAATCATAGCCTCATCCAAACATCACGCCCTGTTACAACCCTTTACCTTTCATCTGTAAGTGAAAAAGAAGTGAAATCCACACATGTATACTAGGTAGGTGAGATAAAAGTGAATATTTTTCATCAAACAGCTATTTCCTACCTAAATCAGGCTGCACAGACAACAACAAACACAGTAAGTCAATAGAACCACACCGCAAATTCCTCAGGATAAAAACAGGACAAAATAAAATAAAAATGTCTTTTGTCCAGTTTTGAAATTTCATCATTAATGCTACAAAGGTCAATTATGGGCACTTGGAGTTTAAGAGGTCGTAAATCTTAAATTATAAACCCAAAACCAAAGGCAATTACACTTGGCTGTGTCTTTTTTAAGTAACTGAAAATTAAGCCTGCTGTTCCACATTATGTCTGACAGAGAATCCTCCTCAGCTTCGATTTCTCTAACTCTGTCTATAATGACAGCAGCACTGATGGAGGTGTCAGTGACACTGCAAGAAACCAAGATGTTCTCTGGTTTTGTGAGATTAAAGAAACACATCCGACATGTTCCTGTGAACTCCACTCTTGTGATCTTTTTTCCTTTGTTTACCAGGGTCAGCAGTGACAAACCCATTCCAGTAAACAAGATAAATTCAAGAAACAGTTCTGGGCTATTGAGAGACATCGCGTGCACTGCAGTTTTTAAACTCACGTTTCGTCTGTGTATGCGATTCCAAAGTACTCCTTCTCCTTGAGGTTGAAGTGAGAGGCCACGAGATCCAGCAAATCCTTTGCCATCAGCTTGGGCTGCAAAGAGACAGACATGTTAGCATTGCTCTATTTATTGGGATTGCATGTATCTGTTATTACTTGTCTTGTTTGAGTGTAGTGGTTTATCATACTGCAGTTTAATTGGAACAAGTACATGTGGTGGAGTTTTAATGTATTCTTTCAGCTATTGATTTAATGCAATGACTAAGCATTCTGACAAACACCGTTGAAAAGAGTAAGAGAGGAGAGAGAGCCTGCGAGAAAGATGGATGGAGTGTGGGGATGTTGCTGACAGTGCAGGTACCCTGCCCTTCCCCTCCCTCTCTCCTTTCCAACTCTCTGACCCACACCTCTACTGCAGAGTCATGGCTCTGGGCTGAATGACGGTACTGCAGGGAGAGGGCTGTGCAGCTAGCACAAGAGCTTGCTAGCTAGTTGATGTTGTGGAATACTGTCCGTGCAATATAGTGTATGTGACGACAGGCTCCATTCATCACATCGCTCAGAGCATCTCAAAGCAGAGGCCAGGGACTGCTGCCATATGCTGTTGGTTTGTGACATCCTGAGTAGCAGCACGCCCCACCCTGAGGTTAACCATGGGTGTGCCTTGCCGCCTACATTTTCATCACACACACGCAAATCATGCATATATGCACACACAAGCCCATATACCGAATGCATACAGCCCTATCAAAACAAGTAAGGGAAACACATGTGGTGTGCCATGCACAAACAGGATTGTGAGGGAAAAGAGGAAAACATACTGTGTGCAAACACATACAAACACACGTAGACAGTAGAGGGTGTGGTGTGTGAGTATTTAAATGATGGAGTATTTCATCCAGAATATAAAGCAAGGTCATAGAGCACTCCTGTAGAACACACACATAGCTACAGTCCGGTGCGTACATTCTTAATAATCTTCCCCTGAGGTCCTGAGGTGTGCGCTCACTTCACAGCTGCAACTTTAGGGACAGAAGCTAGAAGAGCTATTTAAAGACAAGGAGGTGATGTCATGCAGACAGCAAGCGCACACACACACATGCATCTCCAGTGACCTAGATCTCATATAAGCATGACGCCTACAGTGATCCTGCTGCACAAAGAGGAACTGGAGAGAGCAGAAGCAATAGAGCAAACTCGAGGGGGAGCGAACATATAGGTTGAGTGTGTCTTATGACATTTGAATGTACCAGACTTATAAACCAGGGATACTGTGCTCAATAATTGTGTTGCTATGTCCCTTTGAAGTATCTCTGCTACAGTCAAATACATATTTAGAGAGAATCATAACACAGAAAAAGATCAGGAACATGTTAAGGTTGTAATTATTCTATGGTAACGTTTACTTGAGATTATCACGAGAAGTGATTATAGAGCTGACCATAACAGTGTTTAAAGTCCTGATCCGTCTCACTCACTCAAATTGGTAGTCACATCCCTAAAAGCTCTTCCTGGCTCTGTTGTTTCTCCAAATGGGACTGCAGCCATTCACGAGAGCAACACAAGACCTCTTTGAAGTGCTCAAAACATTTTAGATGTGGAAATTTTAGGTCTAGTAACAGGCAATCTTTATAGCATTAGTAGTAATAGGTGTTTTGGTTCAGTCTGAAGCACGTTGCAGTGGTGGTCTCTTATTACCACAAAGCAGCAGTCAGCTGCCTTGGCACCACTATCAATTAAACAACATCATCTGTGCCGCCAAAGCATATCAAACAATGAGGCGGCAGATAGGGACGCGAACAGTAAACCCTTGCAAAGATGATGTGGAGATAAAACCAGAATTACCACCTCATGGTCGTATCCCTAGGTCAACCAGTCAAGTTGAAGGAAATATGGTCACAATCCTTTCTGTTTCTGAGTTATGGTGTTTTCAAATAGTTTCTGCATAACATTGTGATATCACAGTGAAGTTGACCTTTGACATTTTGCATATGAAATGTCATCACCACATAATTTTATCCAATGACACATTTATCTGAAAATTAGACATAATTAGCCAATTAATTCTGTGCACGTTGAGTTATGGACAACAGTGTGTTCTGTGACCTTGACCTTTGACTGTAACATTGTAATCAGGTCATCCTTGAATCCAAGTGGACGTCTGTGGCAGATGTAATTACTTCTGTCTGTTCCCAAGTTCCCATGTCACAGTCACCTCGACTGTAACCTCTAAAATCAGTCCAAGTTTGTGCCAAATTTGAAAAAATTCCTGAGATAGTGCCTCAACGATAATGGGATGGCCATACATACAAATACACGTATAAGGACGGCCATAGCTGTTGCCAAAGTAGAAGCATTATAAATCCCAGATATACTGTTGAATATCAGAAGCGCATGACTGAAGATGAGAAAGAACAAGGAAAGGATTTCTTTCCACGACATTGTTATGAATACCAAGCAGAATGTAAAAATCACATGGGCTCTACTGGGTTGTATAATTCAATTTGATTCTCTTCAAGTGACGACTCCCCTCACATGCACACACACACGTGCACACACATCCTAACAAGGCACACTGTCTGTGAGATGGCAGATACCTAACACAAGTGGAAGATACCGAGAGCAATAAATATTGTGAATGACAGGTATTATACAAGTAATATGGCACAATAAACACAATAATAGTGAGACAATCCAGACACATCCGGACTACGCAGACACATAGACACACACACACAGTACGGAGCCAACTATCAGACAGTAAAACTCTCTGCTGGCTCAGACAGCATTATTGCTAATAGACATTTACCCTGTGCCTCCTCAGCAGCACAGGTAATTAACAGCGTAAGAATTACAGAGAGGGGCAAGTGAGGAGAAGACATACTAGAATAAACCTGCAGACAAGTGACAAACACTCAACAACTTGCAAGGCCGGCAGAAAGTCATGCCCTAATCTCTGCAAACAGCTAGTCAGGCACTTGGTGCCTTCAGGCCCTGGGTTGTTCAGATTTATGGTGGCAGTCGTTAACAGTCCAAGGATGGGTAAGTAAACATTTTTAGTCATATGCTTCTCATTAATTTTTCACTATTTTGCCCCTTAAAGTCTGGTTTTAATATTTTAACTAATGCTTATTATGTTGTAGTGCTTAACCTTTATAGTAATTCACCAGGCACCTTATAGTTAAATTAAATCTTTTACCTACGCCAAGGAAGGGATATTTTTGTCTGCGTTTAATGGTTTGCTCGTTAGGAAGCAGGATAAAAACTACTAAATTAATTACCACAAAACTTTGTTGGAGCATGTGGTATGGGTCAGGAAAAAATATGTTGATTTCTCAGAGAATAATTCATGGATCTTAATGAAAAATCTGCCATGTTTAGTGCACTGAGATTTATTAGCATGTGCAGTTTGGTGCAGATTCAATTAAAAATCCAGATTTAAATGTGGCTGCATAGGTGGACTGTTGTGTCCGTCTATTTTAGTTCCCAACATAAAGTCATTCAAATTAACACTGGCATGGAGGCTCAATACCCTGTTCATGCTTTACCCTACATCACACCAGCCCCAGGGAGCGATAGCCATTTGATTGACATATCTTCACACGGTGGTGAATTTGGTGGTTAGCTTCAATCTTTACAACCTGGCTCCATAGGAGCCTTCTGGCACATGGTTCTCTGCCAATGAGGCAGTACTCCATAAACAAACCACATAGGACATGCAATCAATGGTAGGAGGAGGAGAGGCACGAGGAAGAGGAAAGGGTGAACAGCACTTTTGGGATTAAACAGCTGGTCAGTGTTATAAATCAGTTACAGAGGTGAGATCCAGTCTCTAGGAGGGCGAGCTGGCTGGTGCAGTTGGAGTGGAGACAGGAACTGTGAATAAGAGCCTCGACAGGACAACCTTGACCACAGTGCTGTTGAATTATCAGTGGAGACATAAAGTAGCCCAGTGGAGCGTGTTATACTGGATATACACTGCCTTATTAATAAAAAATACAAATCATCCCTTCAAGAAACTCATTTTTTGGAAATGGGCAGAGGATGTGACTGCTTCTTAGAAGACTGGAAAACTAAGAATAACACTGTAATTCTCTGTGGTCCTACTAACAACTCACTGGCTCTTTGTACATCCGCACAGCGGAGAGAAACGAGGACAGCGCTAGAAAAAGAAAGAGAGCAGTTTCCTTATTTAGACGACAGTGATTTGTTAAAAACATCCCATTTTCTGGCCTTTGCTGATGTCTTCTCACGTGCTAATAACATTGCCATGCTTGCATATGTTATGTGGTAAACAGATAAGATTTTCTCAATAGCAGCTTGATTGCAATAAAATAATGTTTTCATTTAACCTTACAACAGTTTATTTGTGTTTATTTCCTTGTCATTCCTGATGGACAAAAGCATGAATAATGCATGGGAGAGAGAGGATGGGTGAATGAGGAGGTACGGAGATCCAAGCTGTCTACTCTAATTTGTTTTCATTTCAAAATACTGTTCAAACAAAAATGATTTACAGGAAGTAGATTGTCTATTATGGAGGTGAAAATGCAAGGAATGAAGAACAGCATATTAAAAGTAAGTTCTTCGCTTGGACTGATGACGAGGTGAAACTGTTACTGATAGCAAACATTAGTAATGTCATGTTTCATTCACCACTTGTAGTAGAGTAGTGACTGATAAGACCCAATCGGGAAGTGAACATGGAGGTCATTGTTTCCAAATGTCTCAGTTACTCCATCCAGCATAAAAATATAACCTGTGTGTCAACAGGGGTAGTATAGTGTTTCCAAAGTCTGGGATTAACAGGATAGAGTAGGATGGCTAGCAGATGTAAATGTAGCTAAATTGATAAAAAACGGATTAAAAATTAAAATGTGAACGTAGCCTTGGATGGAGACAGTCAGTATTAAGCAGGTGAAGGCAAGCAAGACGCTGAGTGACAATTCAAGACATAGAGGGTGAAGAGTGGAAAGTCAGAGAGATGGAGAGGGAAAGAGAGGAGAGACCAGATAGAAGTACTAATTTGAAAGAGAGCATCAGTTTTGACACAGTAATCAAATCAGAAAGTCAGCAGACCTATCCTCGGCTTTCCCTTCCATTTTCTCTTCTCTATTCTCATCCCTTTAGGATCATCTCCTGTCTCTCCACTCCTGAGCTCTTTCTCTCTCCCTCTCAAGCCCCAGAGTTTCTGAATCAATCTTTCTATTCTCTGCTTGCTCCTCTTCTCCTGTTCCAGGGTAATTACCTTCCTTTGTCTTTCTCCCTTTCCAGAGGAATCGGGTAATGGACAGACCCAAGAGGAGCTTCGGGGTGAGGAAGAGTTGAATGAGCTACTTAGAAAAACACTTCTGTAAAACTAAAAATCCCAATCTTATGTAATAAGTGTCATAAAATACTTTATGTTCCCATTAACTGTGACAACAGAAAGCAGAAGATAGCACACCTACAGTCACAAAGAGCTGGCTGAAAGAGTAAGGGTATGAAATTGCAAACAAAGGAGAGACTAGTTTGTTGTAGGTGCTGCTGCTGCTGCCTTTGACCTGCTGGGAGGATTCAAGGCTGAATGTAGAAGGAGAAGGACATCATGCTGACATACTGACACCAGACATGCAGGGAAAGAGACAAACAGGCAGACAAGTAGGTATATAGACAGATAGATGATTATGTAATGATTACAGAAAGTTGGGGAATGAAAGATAAACATGAGCTTAGGGTAAAAGTTTTAGCTGGTAGGACTGCAAGTCCGGGCAAGAGCTGCTGCACCCATGCCTGTGTGGGATTTTGTGTATGTGCAGAGAGATCAGGTGAGCATCAAGAAAGTGCAAAGTCACCTCCTGCTGACCAAATTCCCCTCGGTCAGCAGTAATTCATTCCCTGAGGACACCAGACATCACTTCTCCCTCGCCCTAAAGAAATGAGCATCTGCAAAGAGAGAGGGAAGAAGGAGAGGAAAGAGTGAGAGACTCACCTGTACAAGGAGTTCCAGCTTCCTGTCGTCAAGGAGATGGACCTGACATCGCCTCCCCTCTGTCATCTAAGAAACAAAGAAAAAAAAGAAAACAGATGTTAGTTTATCGTGTAAATTGTAAATTTTCATATTACACTAAAACATATCAGAAGCAGTCTTTTGTATGGATATCCACTGCTGCCAAACATGAAGAAAACTACTTAAATGTACAAATAACTGCACGCTTCCCAGGTATGGGAGTTTGGCTGTATAGCAAGCTTGGTGTGAGCATGTCTGCATATGTCTTAACAAGAACAGCAGAGCTAACTACACACGATGAGCCAGTAGAGCCAGTGTCCTGCACATCTTGCTTCCTTTGACATTTCGAATATTCCTCCATGAGCAGAAAATCCATTATCCATCAGTGCAATGACCACAGCAACTGAGGCTGCCTTCTGACAGTGTTCACGCCAGTGTTTGTCTGAGTTGTTGATGCAAGGTTTGCAGAACTGAGCTGCAAAAAAACCTGTTAATATCTGTCTGCCTGGCTCTTCTGTAAACACTGAGGCAGGTGCAGTGACGAAAACAGTCAACTGTGGGAAATTTGCATCACATGCACACAAGTTAGATGAAACACTGTGAAAGTTTGCCACTGCACGTTCGAAGGAACAGAAGACTAAGGTTATAAAAAATCACAACACTTTCTAGAAGAGGCGCACAAACTGTGTTCAGCATATAGAGTGTTTGTGTGTGTGTATGTTATGGTGTTTCCAGCACATGTGGAGTTTCTCCACAATTAAACAGGAAGCGGGGACCCTGAGGAACACAAACACCCCCTTGGCTCCTCCCACTTCCCTCGCATCTGGGAGATGGGGGAAGGTGGGTGATGTGTGTCTGTGTGTGTGTGTGTGTGTGTGTGTGTGTGTGTGTGTGTGCGTGGGTGTGTAAATGGGTGGGGTGAAGGGGTAAGAAATGTTGGAGAAGACGGAGACAGACGGGGGTAGACACACACGCTCATTGTCCAACATTCGATGAGAAACTCCCATCAAAGCACAGATGCCATAAACATGAGCACAAGCACAACCGGTTTGTAACTCTTCACCATGAGAAGGATCATATTGGCCACCTGAGGCTCTGGCAATTTGGTATGGGTGTGTCCACAACATGAGTATAATATACACCTACTTTCTCACATGCAGCTCGGGCCAACTGGCATTGAGGTGGCGGGCTGGGGGTGAGAGTTTAACAGAGAGACGATGAAAAAGTGAAGAAATCGAGAGGGGCAGGAGGGAGAGTTTCTTTTCCACGGTCATCCCAGTGTGAACTCTGAATGTGTGTGTGTGCGTGCATGTGGAGCTTCTAGCTACTTTGAAGGATTCGGTTTACCCTCCCACTCACCATTGATCTCCTGTGGTTTTGAGGGTTTAGATTGGGTGCACCTGTGCACACAGTCCGTAACACACACACACACACTTTTTTCCAGCATTGCCCTTTGTTTTCATCTCTCGTCTCGGAGTTACATTACAACTCCGTCTTTATATTGTATACAGTGATTTTAATTACTACCATGACTATTGTGTAGTAGCTCAGTGGTGCAAATAGGATTGATTATAACCAAATAAAAGTGATATAAGAACCCTGATTTGGCAAATATATACTCAAAGTCACTAATCTGGATGTAAATACTATCTGAAAGCATTTGCTGGCTGAACTAAACCGAAATCTAATCTGTGGTATTATCATCATTGAGCCTGGACATAAGATGGGAGACTAAATACAGACAAAACATCTCACTAAAGAACCTTGTCTGCAGTTCAAACTGCAATGCAGCCAGACACACACACACACACACAAATACACACACTGGCACTGGGACTCTGCTTGAGGCTACTGGGAATACAACAAACCTTAACGTCAAGGTAACAAATCATTGCCTGCAGGCTAAAACAAGGGCAGCTCAATCTGGCAGACAGACTCTCACTGGTTTGAGTCTTAAAATTCACTTTGTGGTATTGGACGCATGCTGCTGGGTTTCTACCCACCACAAAATCAAATGTACTGGAGGTTCTAAGAATAGCTGGTGGAGTAAAACATAATAAAACTGCAATATTTCAAGTTAAAGCAGATATGTATTTACAGTGAGTCACTGGATCTATCCACAGCAGCACACAGATGCCCTGATGCATGTTGTAAACTTTCTATTATGATGTTGAAAACCCCCTCACCACCTCCCTGTTCTGTGTGATTCATGCATGTTGGTCCTCCAGCAGCATTTCGCGAGCAGTCAGGTCTGAATCGGCCTAACCTCGCTCCATCCTCAGGCCTGACTCACCGGAGACCACAGCAGGCAGAATTGAGGAGATGAAAATGAAGACTGTGAGCTGACACTACAGTGTGAGGCGGCCATGTTCACACCGGCTCATCACACGAAAACAACACACACACACACACACACACACAGTTGACTGATGCCTGGTCAGTGCAGTATCATTAGTTAGTTACCTTGCAAAACAAGAACGCTCCCTGCGAAGCTCCCACGCAAAGAAAAACAGCTCCAACACTCAGAGGGAATATTTATATATCTAAAATGATTAAATCCAATGAGAGACGAGTCGCGTTGCTGCCGGAGAAGCGTCAGAAAACCCCTCTTTCCCCCGCCGGCCTAAAGCAGCAGGCACATCAGCATCCATGTTAGTGACCGTTAAGTTGGGTCGCCGCGTATCCCCGGTGTCCTCGAAGCGCTGCGGAGCTGGCGTACGTCCGCGCCATTCACGATAGGAGGTGATTCCTGTGGCTGCCTCCTCTCTCCCTCTCACATCCCTCCTTCCGAAAGCAGGGAGCTTCTCACGGGTCTAGTCCCGGTCGACCACCTCCGCCCCCGACCACCTCTCCTCCTCCTCCTCCTGTTTCTCGCTACCGGCACGGGAGCGTGGAGAGAGGGGAGGGGAGGGGGGAGGCTGTACCAACGGTCAGCAACCGAGGAGGGGGAGAGGAGAGGACGACGACCACGGGGAGACACCGCAGGTAACAGCTCCTCGGTTCCTCCTCGCTGTGTCTCTCTCCGCTGTCACCGGAGTTGCCGCGAAGACACGGGTATAATGGAGGCGAGATGTGGGGGAGGAGGGGGACCGCTCTGCAGCAGCTCCCAGCCATGAGACTGCAGCTCTGTGTGTGTGTGTGTGCGCGCGCGCGTGTGTGTGTGTCCACCAATTCAAACAGTCTGCAGACACACGCTGATAGAAGTGTTCCTTAAGTAACAGTAAGTGTGGATCATAGTCTCTATATGAAATCCCCTTCAGTGAGTGATGCAGGGGAGGAAGGGTTCTCCTCCAGAGACTCTTTCCTGGCACCACTTTGACAATATCACTGAAAAAGTAAAAAAAAAAAATGTTGCGCCAACTTAAAAAATGACTTTGATTGGAAACACCAGTGATTTAAGTTCGTACAACTTGAAGTGAAGTCCTATCAACACAAATGCAAACTTTAACTTGATTCGTTTTGTGTGTTACCTATTAAAGTATTTGTTACAGGGGCTTTCACTGATACTGTGTTTGGTCTGGACTTTCTGATCTGGCCCAATGGACCAACATTTTCCCACCAAAGAGGAGATCTCGGTCTGGATGAGAAAAACCATGATTCGGACCATTTGCAGCTGGTTGAGACAGCATAGAAGAGAAAAATGAATGCAGTAGCCGAGAACACAACACGCTGACGTCAGAGGCATGCCTGTCCACAAACCAATCAATGTCAAGTATAGGTAGGATGGATGACAGGAAGTATGTATATCATATGAGTCTTTAAAGCGCGCCAGTGATAAAAAAAAAAAAAACTAACCAGATCTGATGTAAACAAGGTAACAAAGAACTGAATCTTCAGGTCTGTAAATGCCCTAAGTTTTCTTTCATGTTATATACCAGACCTACATCATGTGCATGTGTTTTCCCATAAGTCTGAAATAGCTGAATGATAATTTGCAATAACAAGTAGGAGTTTCAGTTGGGACTTGTCACTTCCTGTCTGTACTTTCAAACACAAACTTCCTCGCTTTCAGGTTTGGTTTGCTGGCGTGATTTCTGGCTCTCTGTCCACGGCAGCCGTTGGACTGACTCTCACTCTCTCTCCCTTTTTTTTATATGACCTAAATTGGGCACTTGTGTTCACCTTCTACAGCTGGAGCAGCAGCCGTTGAAACCACAAGTTGTTAACATAACAAAATCAGTCTGGTTTTTTGCACCATAAATAGATACTAATGTGTGCTATGAAGGCAGGGATAAGACCAAACCTACTGTCAATAAAGCTTTTGAATGACTCTGCAACTGTAGACCAGCCCATAACTGAATTACTACATGAGTAATTCCCCATGTTATGAAAACACAGAGGACACATGTAGCCCAGCACATATACGATAAACATATATATCCTTTTAGCTTAGCTGTCAGCATCAGGGATGATTGGCCATCTTAGCTTCTCAGCATCTGTGTCTAAATCAAATGCAGTTGCACCATATTTGAAATACCACTGGCAAGGCATTATCTTGAATTTGCAGAATCCATCACAAATACTCTCTTCCCAGACATTTAGCAACACAAAGATGCAATTACATTTTATGTGCTTGGCTTCAACAGTTGTGTTGCTACCACAGCTTGTGCTGCCTAATTCAGCTTAGTTGGCTGAATGTAGAAGGTCACATGAGAAACGAGGAGGTGTATCCTTTTCTGTCCTGCTGGATTTTTCTGTTTCTGGATATTTTTGGGCTGCTCCAGACACCGGAAACTGGCCTGTCCAACTTAAACATCTCCAGATGACTCTTTCTTTGGCTTTAGTATGTAAACTCGTCCCGCTCTCTCTGGTCAAATACATATCTCTCTTTATTGGTTGCTTCCTCAGTTAGCTGTCACAAGGGCTCTGTTGTTTGACCAGAGCACAGGAGGGGGTGAGAAGGGGACAATGCAGGCAGTGGAGAAATGGGGTAAAACTGAAAAAAGACGGGAAAAAAAGGAAGACGAATATGTAGAAGGAAGGCCCTGAACACTTGAGTTACAAGAGTTTATAAATGATTGATCCTGTTTGGAAAGGATGTGACTACCGCCAGAGAAGCTGAATGAGTGGGGCTGAGATTCACAAAATAAGACAGAGAGGAAAAGGAAGGCAGACAGGAAACAAGGCAGGTAGTGTGTGACGGTGCAGCTGTTGGTGCTCATGCTCCTCAATGCCCCTACACACAGTCACCTTTACAGGACCTATGCCAAGAGGCACAAGCTGAGAAACACTTGTAGGTGTGACATATCTTGGCCCTGACAGAGCCTTGTTATGGAGCCGGTGGGCTTCTATTCTGGGCTGAGGTGTGGTTGTAATGAGGTGCTGATCTGGTGTATTTCTATGGAGGAGGGCTCCAAAGGGGAACAGATCCGAATGGGTGAGGTGGGTTTAACAGGCGGTGGGTATTAAGAGTCAGGTTTTAGGGTCGAGCTGGGGGAACAGGGTTGATGGTCTGTGGTGGAAAAGGTAACCTATATTGTTGGAATGTGATATAAACAGCGCTCAATGGTTAATTGAATCAAGATGGAGAATCTCTTTAACCCTGACTGCGGGACGCTGCGGTAGGCAGTTAAGATTGACACACGCACACGCGCACACACAAACACAAACACACACTCTCCAAGCTCTCTGTCTCTGCCTGCGTCTCTCCCATATTTGTGGAGACTATACAAACACACTCTCTTAAACACGTCACTTTGAGAACAAGCGTGGTCTGACACAAGCGGTCCCTACGATGATTTATGATGCTGAGATCATTATAGCTGAATAAGCTTTAAGACTCCTCGTCAGTTTTGATGCAACGGTATCTGCAGATGGTGCTGATTAAATTACAACACAAGATTCAACAAATCATATGATGGGTCCAAACTGTTTCAGTTCAGTGGGTTATTAAAAATCCAATGGAAAAATAATAACAGCCACATCCCATCCTCTTCTCCATCCAGCATGGAGCAGCGGAGTGGGACGGTGAGATGGAGCAGGGAGGGTCATGGAAAAGCAGCCTGGAATGTCTGGAGAAACGACTGCGAGAGATCTGCTTTGTTTGTTCAATACATATAAGTGTGTGAGTGTGTGAGTGTGTGTGTGTGTGTGTGTGTGTGTGTGTGTGTGCGAGTGTGTGTGTGTTTTTCTGTGTCTGTGAGCTCCACCCTCCCTGCCCGTGAGTGACTTTGGGACTGAAATGTGGTTCCAGTTAGGGCGTTTTTTTTTTTTCTTAAATCAGAAACACACTGGCACTTCAAACAAACTGTAGATATTTCTGTAGCCTGCTCTGCTTTGTTCTCATTTTACTACAAAGCTCTGCTCCCAGACTCGACCAAAAACCTTTCTCTTAGTTTTTTTTCCAGGACATGTTTACCTACATTTTTAGCCAGAGCATCAACTTTGACTAAAACTGACAGATGGAGACGCTTGTGAATTTTATGGACAGGACTTTTATTGTGAAAGTTGCTGTCAGCTGTTTCTGTCAGCACTATGAAGACATCAGAAGTCATGCTTTATAGTTTATGTGTGATCCAAACTTAAGCTGTGTTGAAGCGACACATCCCCACTTTGGCTTCATATTCGTGATATCAACTTCACTGCCATGTGCACCCAGAGGGGCTTCAATCCACAGTGAATCAGAATAAGACAAATAAAAGGTTTCAGGATAGGCAGTGAGTGTCTATTTCATATAACTACAGTCAATTTGAATACTCCTTGTTGTCAAATCTCAACATCACCTTGTTCTTGATAAAGTCCCGAACATCTAAAATTCCTCTCCTCATTCTTTTCACATTCCTTCACAGGTCAAATTATCTGATCTTAAATGATTGAAATGCTTTTGTAAATATGCAGCACAACTATGTCATTGATTTAACAGTGAGTGTTTATTGTCTGGTGTAAACTGAGTCTCTTTTTGTATCCACAGCTGCTTTCAAACATGCACTGAAGTGCGGACATTTTCCAGAGGCGCTGTATGGGAGAATTCAAAAGTCCAAGTCAGTTGCTGCGGATATTTTTTTGGAACCTTTCCTACCAGCCTCCTGGTGAAATGTCCAGAAAATGTCGGAGTGGGCCCTTGAGAGAATACAGCAGGAAAATATATGTGAAAATTTACAGCGACCGACTGTGCGCTGTTGATAGCTTTTCTAACACATGACAAATGTGAACCTGGAAGAATACAAATATCTCATGATGAATAGGTGGAATATACATAGACACCAACAAAGATGGCAACTTAGAAAGACAATGACAATGGAGAGCTTTAAGGGCAGACTGCGAAATTGTCAAACAAGTTCAGGGACAGCAAGAGACTTTACATCACAGCCAAATAGTATAGGTCTTGTCCATGCCCCCTTGCACTGGACTGTTTCAGACATTTTCCTTTGGTTGTGAAAGTGTCTGACCTGGACAATCACCTGCTATGTCCTTCAAATGTGAAAAGCAAACTGCGGCAAATGTCTGGACCCAGTTTTCCAGACCTCATGTCTGAAAACAACTCATGCAAAACTCTGCTAATGGAGCCTGCTCCTCTCTGTTCACTCACTCGTTTCAAGTCAACATCCTCGTTCTTCCCTCATTTGTTTCCTTTCTCTCCCTCTTTTAATCCATAACTAACTCAATCTCTTTTTCTGCTGTTGTTTTGTTCTGTTGCTTTCACTGTGTGGCAGAAACTAACTGGGTCACATAGTTGTACACGTGTGCACAGGCACTCGTATGGAGCCTGAAGTTATATTTAATACAGAAAGCTCTAAAAGGGGACCAAAGAAAACGTCCCCAGCTTGATGAAATCCAAAAAGCAAATAAAAGCACAATGCGACGATGCTGCGCCACAGTGTGTCAGTATGAGAGCAACTCACCACGGGCCACTGTGTTCGTCTGCATTCAGGTCATCCATCTTTCATCCCACCAACACTTCAAATGTGTTTGCACTTATTTATGTAGTGATGAGCTGTATTGAAAATAGTCAAAACGGATTATTCTACTTTGCTTATTTCCCACAGGAAAGAGAAGAAGCATCTCTTTCTTTCTCCGATCAGAGTTTCCTGACACGGCTCGAACATTCCTTAAATTCCAGACCTAAAGGGAGCACTTAGTTGATGAAGCCATTATGAGCACCACTGTGTGTGTGTGTGTATGTGTGTGTGTGTGTGTTGTCTGTGGGTGTATATCTTGGTGGGTGTGCCTTTGAAAATGTGGCTATACATCTGCTCTCAGTTCAGGATGAAATAGATCTGAGGTGGGTCAGTATCTAAAGTAGCTCCTGAGGAAGGACAGAGGACAAAGTGATAGGGGGGAGGCAGTGTAAGTTCAGCCAGCGCATATACACACTAACAAGAAGAGCAGGGAGGTCTGGGCCAAATAGGTGTGAGTGATGTCACGTCTTCGGGACTGTTATCTCAGTGATATGCGGTCTTGGCGATCATGGGGGCTGATCTGCGAGGATCTGGGCTGTCATTGTGTGTCTGTGCATGCAAGTGTGAGTCATTCACAGGGGAAGGATCTTTTACCCCCACACCTCCTCTCTTCATCTATAATTCACACAGTGAGAAATCACTGTAGACCCTGGTGACCCTGTGTTCACCGATACTGCTGGCAAAGCATGAAGAAGACAGTGTGACGTAGATCGGGGTGTTTGGTTCCACACTGCTTATAGTATTCTATATATAAATGTATTGTGTGTGTAATCTTTTTAGTCCGTCTGTAAACCCACTGAACCTTGCTGATGGATGAATCTTCATCTTTGACATCTATCTCTTGTTTCTTGTGACTTTATGACTTTTCACGTTGACACAAGCAAAAAAGCAACTTACTGATCCTGACCTTAAATAACCAATGCTTGCCTAACCCCAACCTTAACCACTGACCCATAAATCTGCTTCTATTGGGAACACAGCTTCTCTCCACAATTCGCAAAGCTGTACCCAATTGACTGGTTTCTAGTCTGACATTTTTCCCCAAACGTAGCTTATATGACAGAGAGAGAGAGAGAGAGAGAGAGAGAGAGACACACACACACACAGTTTTTGGCTTAAACTCAAGGACAATGTGCACTGCAGAGCGGTTGAACTCCACTGGCCTCTATCCTCTGTCCTGCGACTGGATGGAATACCAAACACTCTAATCATTTAGCATGCTGAATATTAAACAGTCCTGTCTGCAAACTCCTGTGTGTGTGTGTGTGTGTGTGTGTGTGTGTGTGTGTGTGTGTGTGTGTGTGTGTGTGTGTGTGTGTGTGTGTGTGTGTGTGTGTGTGTGGTATTACTCATGTTGTGGGGACCTACATCTGTTTACAGTTACATTATGGAGACTTATGGGAACAAAAAGCAAGTTCTCATGAGATAAATCACAAAACCTTAGTTGAAGATGTGTGTTAATCTCATTGTAAGGTTAGAATAGGTGAAGATTAGAGTAAGGAAGGGGCTATATGGTTAAGGTTTGAGTAAGTCCTCAGGAAATTAATGTAAGTCAATGTTAAGTCCTCAGAAGTCATGAGATAAGACTGTTTATGTGTTTGTGTGTGTGTGTGTGTGTGTGTGTGTGTGTGTGTGTGTGTGTGTGTGTGTGTGTGTGTGTGTGGATGTGTCACAGTCCTAATGTATTCTACTGGCCTTATAAACATGTACCCTGAGACCAGAACAGCAGGGGAGAGGAGAAAAGGGGTTTGGGTAAAAAAAAAGCCTCTTTGTTCTTGGCTAATTTTGCCCTTGTGTGTGTGTGTGTTTGTGTGTGTGAGTGTCCTTCAGGGGCTCAAATGACACTACAGGCTAGTTAGGGAGACTTTCACAGAACAACATCATTGAAAGTACTGGTTTTCCAGGAGCTCCAGAGGCTTCTATCCACATATTAACTCTTTGGTTTTAAAAGCACTCTGAGTGGCATGGACACAACCTGCACGCACGCACGCACGCACACACGCACGCACACACACACACACAAATAAATGTTTGACCAGCCTAACTCCCCTGCGCTCTCCAGGCTAAGATGCAAACAAAAGTTGTCATGACAACTTTCTGGGAGATCTAGCTGTCTCCGTCGTGCATTTCTTACCAGAAATGTAGGGCACTTAGAGGAGGAGGCACTGTAAGACAATGCCAAGACACTGTAACAGGCAACGCTACAGCCCAGGGGCATAAACATAAAATAAAAAGGCAAGAGTTTTCCCTCACAAAGCAAATTTGGTCCAGCTGATGACAGTATCGCGATCCTGACACAGCACACACAACGGAACCCGTCGCTCCACAAAGTCAACATTGTGATTTTACAAAGGTACATCCCATACCTCCACCTCACCATCCTACTATGTCCTACCACTCCTGCTCTCCCTCAGGCTATACTGGCTCAGATGGCACATGGGGGTTTATGTGCGAGATCAGCACAGAGACAGGTGTATAAAAGAAACAAACATCAGTGAAGACAGCGGGGGAAAGGAATTCACGTGGGAAGAAAAGAACAGAAAGTGGGAATAAACAAAAAATGAGGCAGGTAAACAAATGGAGGCAACATGATAAAGAAAACTGAAGTAATTGAGAGAGGTGAGCAGAAAGTAAGAAGACGTTGCAGCCTCAGATATTTCCTTCCCTCAGGATCTAGTCTGAGATATATTCTAATCACAAATAGAGAAGTGCAGGATCTATCTGTTTCTCCGAAAGGCGCTCTGTCCTGCAGCGTGTCTGGTCTGCCTCCACTGTGCTCTGCAGTCCAGGATTTATCCCTCCATAGCTTTGGCTCAATGTTACTGTGCTCCATTACTACACACTTGATTCCTCTGAGCCAGGGTAATGAAAAATGACCCAGCTCATCTGCAGGGAGAGCCCTTTGGCAAGTATGTGTGGGCTGTGTGGGTATGTGTGTGTGAGTGTGTAATTCCTCTTGTCCAAAGGGAATCCTGTCATTGTAAAGGTATTGAATGTCTTCCATTTGGCCACTTCCCCCTGGGGGGAGAGCCAGAATATGAAGGTATGAGGTAAGCTTTTGCTCAGTAAATAAGAAAAACCCGATCAATCATGTAGCAGAGTTACAGATGAGAAGTGGGTTCATTTTTTTAGCTTTAGAGGTTGAAATATTACTCAAACACTTGCTCTTACGTTCCTTGGCAAGCTTGACATCCACAGGAAAGAAATGAAACCAAAACAGAAATGCAGTCAACACAGAGTTGCAGAGCTAATGTGAGGGTGCACATATTATTAGTGTCCAATCTATACATGCATAATTTAGTCTACAGGTGTTCCTGCTTGAGAGAGACACATACTGAAGGCATTTGCTGTGTTGAAAAAATGTATCATAAAAATTAATGAGCCAAAATGGAGTCCTGGAGCTAGATTTCACATTAATCTCTAAATGACGACTGATATGAGTTATTACTGACTCCCCAAAGGAACATTTGGAAATCAAGTGGAGAAGCTTGTTCAGACACGTGAACATCATATTTTCTACTCTCATTCAGCATTAGAGTGACTGATACATTCAACTGCCTATTTCTTTATCTCTAGCTATCTGATTTTTTCTTTCTTCATAAACTGTTTTCAGACATGCACTGAACTCCAGATAATATCAGTCCTCTAGTGAAAACTACGGAGAATATCTGAATGTGCCCATGTTGGCACATTGACGATGTTTCTAAAATGCAATGGATGCAAAACCACAAGAGGACAAATATCTCAGGATGAAAAAGATTTGCCGCACACTTAGAGGACTCAGAAGAAGATGTCAATTTGGAAGAACGACAGGATTTTGGAGCTTTTGGGGACACATGCCGTAAAATGTCCTCACCCAATTGTCAGGACATTTTCCGGAGTTCATGTCTGAAAACGACTGTAGAGAAACATACTCTGGTCTGTTGCTCATAAAAACTAAAGTTCGGACTATTTTCGTGCAGCTCTCACTCATCTCTAAATGTTAACACACTTTAAACCTCTTTAAACCTCTGTTCGGTAAACACACGTGGACACACTGTTATGGGATCTAATATCCATACTAACAGAGGATCTGAGAGTCCCTGAGAGGGATTTCCGCAGATATTCACCAGATTCTCTTGGTAATCCCCAGGGATTACCATTCTATACTGAGGCCCTAACCTCTGAACTTAAACCAGTATAAATCCTTATATCCTTATCACTAATGCCACAGTTTAACTCAATAGAAGAGGACCACCTCCAAAAAGCCTCATATCAACTCTGCTCTGGACACTCATTTTTGGCTATGGCCACATCAGCTCAGACACATGTCGAGGATTTACAGGGATACCAGCCAGATTTATCAAGTAGGCTGCTCAAACTTGGCCCAGTGTAGCTCCGAGCAGATATTGCAACTCGTGTGTTTTATCCTGTTTGACAACTGAATCGTCTCCAACATGGCAACTGATCTGGGAAAGGGTTCATATTTGGCAATCCTTTTTGGATGAAATCAAAAATACTGTCAATAGTCATTATATTATTGATATCCGAGTACGCCTTACAAATGTATCAGTGAACTATGGATTTCCTTTGCCAAAGTAGATACATCATTCTGTTTGTAATTCAATACTTTCTATGTTGGTCTGTGGAACACATATCTCTAGAATCCTTCATTTTAGCAGCTTCACACTTGGCCGATAAAGTGCAATGTCAAATTTGGTGTGATTTGTTGTTCATGATGACAGCGCAACAATGGGCAAGTTAGAACAACAGCAACGACAACTGATATTCCAGTTCTGCACAAAAAGGTGAACTTCTCTTTGTGCGCAGGATGCTGCTTCAGGATTCTGCAGACTGAGTCCAGCAACAGACCCTTAATTACTTCACGTCATTTTTACAGTTTCAGAAAGAAAGCTGCAACCAACATCACCACATGCTTTATGAGTAATCATAGGTTTGTTCATTCACAGGATTGTATGGTATGCACACAAATCTCCTGTAATTAATCAAGTGATCGACCATCTTATCAATCAGGGTGCAATATTCTCACATTACCAGAGATTAGATTCTGGCATGTCAAAGAAGCTCAGGGTGCATACAAACTAAATGACACGACACAGAGTGGGGGTGATGCTTTTAAATGTCTGAAAACCCGACTCACTTCTATCAATAAAACAGAAAAAGTTTGATCATGATTTACGATTTATGGAGTGGTGAGGAAATTGTTTCCACATGGCTGAGCTGCTGATGAATCTCTGCAGGAATCTGTTTTTTTCTTAATTTCAGACACCAATGAGCCTCTTCCTCACACACACACACATTTACACTGACAAACCATGTTTTTGATAAGCCTGGGAATGGACCAGTGGAAATGTTTTCCAGACAAACTATGCAAATAAGACTGTTTCCCTAGGGAGACACTGTAAACGGCTTCAACCACCAACGGGTGTTTGTGTGTGTGTGTGTGTGTGTGTGTGTGTGTGTGTGTGTGTGTGTGTGCCTATGTAAGGATATCAAACACAAACATGCCTCCAGTGAGTTGCAAACAAATAAAAAAAAAAAGGAAGGCACTGGAAAAATGTGAGACAATGTCTGTTCTGGCCCTCTAACCCCTCCCTTACCCAAATCTCTCTGTGTCGGGTTCTGGGAAAAGATTTTTCTCACATTCAGATCCATGCCTTTGGCAGTGAGAGCAAAGATGGCTGCCAGACGGGGCTAATGATCAAAAATTCTTCAGTAGGAAGTCACAAGTTCAACTTCAACCTCAATAATTACTGGACTGGAAGAGAATTTCTCTGTTCTGGATATTGCCATGAGTTTCTTTATTGACATCTGTTTCACTGCAACTTAAGAACAAATGGATGATAAATTGAACATGAGTGTCAGACAGACTTAGGCTGAATTGAGTGCAGTCATGTCCAGCTTTTGGGGGGGGGGGCTGCAGGAAATCGCAGCGGACTCTTCTTCCAAGAAATCCACTTGCTAGAAAACACCAGGGTTTGACTGAGCGCCCGAACTTTATCAGACCAGGAACAGAAGACGTAAGTGAACCGGCTCCCAGACAGAGGGAGGATTGTGTATCTCGGTTATTTTAGAGCTTCACTGCTGTGTCTCTGCTTCGTATCATAATGGACTGGCTGGGACTTGTCAGTGTGAGAGGAATATGATCAGTGACAGGACGACTCTCACAGGAAACAGGACCAGATGAGTTCAGTGGGAGTAAACTGGCCTGCGTTTGCAATGCTAAATATCTTCCAGTGGAGCCTCAAACCAAGACAGCAATAAACCCCGTCATGAATATGTATGATACTGTAGATTTAAAATATGTATTAAACTTTTCATCCCGTTGCTAGGAAACCAGCTTGGATCGTAGTTTATTTGCCGATGAGGAGAACCTTCCTGTCAGCTCCTGTTACAACCGTGCACTGTAACAGGAAATAAACTGGGACTGTGATAGGATGTTTATCTTGTCAAGTCTGAAATGTTTTACAGGGATTTTGAACTTGCTGAGGCTGAGTTTTGCATAACAACGTGTCACTTCACATTTTTGAGAACAAAGTGATGGCGTGTAGGAACTCCTGTGAGTCACAGAAAAGGAATGATTACAGGTAAATTCTAAATTCCTGCAGCTCAGCGGGAGGTCCAGCCACCTGTGTATATAGTCCACCACCCCCCCCCCCACACACACACACACACACACACACAGGATTTCCTGCTTTTGGGATGGGATGTATTAGTGGGGGGGTGGGCGATGAGAAAGATGAGAAGCAGAAAGATACAGTGTAAACAGCTGAAATCAATGCGAATGGAAAGCAACATGAGAAGTGACAAAGAATTACCCAGAGACACTATCTAAAGCTGCGCAGCTGAGCACTGCCCTCACACGCCCGACTGTGCTAACCCTACTTACAGGGTCACATCACCAGAGGAAAATGTGTGACTGGAGGCTGTTGAGTCAATATCACTCATCCTGATGAAAGTGTGAACACGCTACTGCGTTGCCTCACGAGAGAAATAAGAGCACGTCTGGGTGAGCAAACAACATTTCACAAATGTTGCTGTCTGCTAATGTCGTGCCACTGATCGGTCACACGAGACAGCTGATCCACACAACACGCAAAGCACATGTGTATAAAATCATCACTTTAACATGCAGACAGGTGATGGATTAAAGGGAAAAACTGGAAGATGAGTGGAGAAACAGGAGGATCTCAACCTGATTGCACAAGAGTTTTTGGACAAACATGTTCAGCTGATTTCAGATATGCAGTGAACTGAAGATTTTTCTTTATTGTGAGAATTCAAATGTCTGAATCAGCTGCTCCAGACATTTTCTATAACTTTTCCCACCAATTTCCTAGTAAAATGTCTGGAAAATGTGTTTGAGCGCATGTGAAAATACAGCAGGAAAATGTCAGTTTCAAAAAACTGTAAGAACACAAATACTTGTCAACTTAAAAAAGAGTTGTCATGCACATAGAACATGCCAAAGAAGAACTTGGAAAGATTCAAGAGCTTTTTATGATACAGGCTGACGCTGGAGTCAATGTGCTGTAACACGTGAATTCTGCAGCTGAATATATACGTTACGTTCTGCCTCCTGAATGCTCTACCCATTCTGTTATTAATGCATCCGACCCAGACAATCTCCTGCTGCCAAATGTGAAAAATGAAATGTGTATACTTAATCATGTCTGAAACCAGCTATGATATGAATCATATGCGGTGGTCGTCAGAAGAGAATGTTTTTTCTACCTACGTGTTCGACTGGGCTCTCCACCACCATCATTAAAAACACCAAATGAGGGAATATCTTTTTGAAGAATGGTTTTCATCCCTTTAGTATTGGCACATAAACGCTGTTACTTTACTTTGTCACCCATTTGTATTGTATCAAAGTCTGGAAACATTTCTAAGGAATGCTGCTGATGGATCCCTTCCCTAGTGAGAGCTGAGTGGAGAGAGACTTAAATAAGAAATGAAGAAGTAATTTAAGTGGCAAAAAAATATAAAGTCAGAATGGAGAATGAGACATGGGGGAACAGGTTTAGATCAGAGCACTGGTGTGGAAATGTATTTTCACTTCAGGCAGAAAGATGAAGGTTGAAAAGTAGCGGGGAAAGTAGAAACAAGTTGATAGAACGTAACAACGCAGTTAAGAGCTTCTGTCTTTTGTCGCGCGCTCTCTCTCCACTGTGTGTGTGCCAGTTGTGTAAGGATGGGTATCTCATTAACAGTAATGGAGGAAGCCGGGCAGAGAGTCAACGCAGTGAGCCAGGGATATCCCCATCCTGCAGCCTGACACACTGACCCCTCCTTCCCTGCCTTTGCAACTCCCTCCATTATTAACTGATCCACCTTGGAGCGTACCATTGCATCGGGCCAGGGGGAGATATTGTTTGCAGCTCATCTAAGCAGTCCTCCAGAGGATGTTTAGGAAAGTGTTTAAAAGACCTGTGTGTCGATAAGTGGTTTAGTGCAGCCTCTTTCAGACGTTAGTGTGTCTCTGCACCAGGAGGGGGTAGTGAGGACGGGGTTTGTCTCAGGGAGGTCTGGTGTATTATTTCAGCTTCCTCTCATTGTGTTACCTCCCCTCAGGATGCTTGCTTAGGAGCTGGATGAAAACACATTTGAAAACAAAAGTTAGAATAACAAATTCCAGCTTATTCCCCTCATGAGATTCAAAAGGGAATTCAAGGAAAAAAGACAGGATGAGTGTGGGTTCATGTTGATGTGTATTCTGCATGTGTGTTTTTAAGTTACTCCACTGATCATTTTGTGAAGTGGTCTTTGTTGTCTAGCAACAGGCTGGGTGAGTCTCTCTCTGTGAGACTGTTGGGTTTGTCCTGGTGGTGCCAGCTGCATACAGGGCAGGTGAGATGCCTGGGGAATACTAATGGCTCCATGAAAGCCCAGAGTACTGATCCAGACACGGTGAAGTGAATACTGAGCAACCATTTTGCTAAATCACACCTCAACAAATACTACACACAAAGGACACAGTTGGTTTTAATACAGCAATTAAAATAGTCACATATAAATGCATCAAAAGTTACTATAGATTCATGTGCAGGTCGATGGGAAGCTGACGGGAAAGCATACTCCTTTCACGTTTACACTGACACTCTTACCAGCTTAGTTACCAGTTCCTTAATGGTGACCATAGCAACACAACTTCCTGTTAGTCCTGAACACAACA
The DNA here is from genome assembly GCF_024713975.1 of Paralichthys olivaceus. Lineage (NCBI taxonomy): Eukaryota > Metazoa > Chordata > Actinopteri > Pleuronectiformes > Paralichthyidae > Paralichthys > Paralichthys olivaceus. Next base: position 11,417,944 of record NC_091099.1, on the reverse strand, counting down.
ACAATACCCAACAGAGGTGCATTTTACACAGGGACAGCAATATAACACAAAGAAGCTTTTTTCTATGCAAAAGATTAAGTTGATGGGACAACACTACATGCAAGTGAGCAATGTGTTATAAAACAATGTCAGTGTACATGTTTTCACCAGCGGGAGCTCTACCATGACATTTAACCCAGTTCTGTCCTCCATGTCTAATGAAACAACTCAGTCACGTTTAACCCTGCCCCTGTTTCTGGCCCTCTTCTATCGCCCCTTGAAGGACATATCTGACCTGCAGCACTTCATCTGTTCTACCCCTATCTTTCTCTGTCCTTCACAAGCCTCGACACAAGTGTGGAACCATTCATTTAAAACTGTACTGGATGCCAATCTCCACAGGTGGGACAGCTGGGAGTCAGACAATAGTTGGCTGCAGATGTTATCCCTTTGTATCTTAACTTATTTAAGTTTAAATGCCTTGTGCAAGGTGCCTGTTTGAAAGTATGTTTGTGCACATGCATATGTAGATTATGTTTGTCCCGTGTGTAGTTGAGGTTCAGCCTACCTGGTAGAGTGGCCTTGGCACACACCTGTTCGTGTGTAATAGGTGCAGGGGTCCAGGAAAGTTCCTGGCATGCACACGCAAGCGTTGCAAGGCCGTGGAGGTGAGAGTCCACAGCAGACCCTGCCGAGTACAGATGGCCTCGTCTAGACTCAACAACACGGCCTCCATTACGGCACTGAGCTCTCTTTCTTAAGAGACGCGCCTCCAGAGGTATGTACAGCAGCACGGGTCGATATCAGTGGGACATCACATTAGCAAACCCTTTATCTGCACAGGTGAGTCATTACAGGTAAAATCCACAGTGGCCCAGCAGGGAATGAGAAGACATGATTAGCCTTTATGGTCCTCTTGATACCACTTAGCGCCAACAGACAATAATTAGGTCATCTCTAGAGGTAAGCCACAGTGAGAGGATAACCCTGTGGTTTTCTCCTCTCATTCCTCTGTCCCTCTCTGTCCTCTCAGTCTCCCTGGAACTCAACAGACTGATGCCTCCTCAAGGTCAAACCCTGCTCGTCCTCCTGCCCCAGTCCCACACAGCTAATGGTCCCTGCTGACTCTTCCTCTCTCCTCTCTCTTTCCTTCTCACTGAAGCAATGCACCCTCTGTTCCTTGGTCTCAGCGCTACAAACACAAACATTCCCACTAAGGAAATGCAGCCGGCCTCTTATTCTCCCTGACTGGTAGTTGTTTTTAAAGCGATATGCACTCTAATACTGCAGTTCACACACACACACACACACACACACACACACACACACACACAAAACTCACTTTTACAAGAGAGTGAAGGATGCTACCAACAGTCTCACACACCTGATTCGAGTGTGTATTTGTTCATTTTGAAAACAAACGCAAATATAAAGTGCATTCATGCATACAGAGACTAAAAAAGTCAGTGAGCTGAAAAGTGCTGACATTCTGTCTCTAAAGACTTGATGTTACTATGTTCTAACAGCTCTGGGATTTGAGCCAGAATGCTTTTAAAAAAGGAACTGAACATTTTTCCCAGGCTGGACTATCCTGACCTGACCTATCAAATTCTTCCCCCAAATAAAGAATATCCAACCCATCTGCAACTCAAACCAACCAAACTGCACACTTAACACTGAAAGAATGTAAATATAAATGATTACATCAAACTTAATTCTTTATTTGAACCTTATTGTACACACACACCCATTTGCAACAATGGCCACATGGAGGCAATACATCCTCCGTGTACAAGCTGTGCCAGGCCCACAGTGCTCATGTGTATATATGTGCCAGTCAGTTATAAACTCTGGCTGCTAACAGTCCTCCTGAAACAATACAGCTGTAATGATCAATGATCATGTGTTATGTTTAATATAAATGTTAAAACTTGTCTGAAACTAAACACAGACACATACTTGTTCTACCTTTGGCAGACTGCCCATGGTTTTCTGGGTCACTCATACATCAGTCTTAACATTTGAAAAAAAAATGTAAGCGCTAATGGAGTTTTTTTTTTCCGCAGCCGAGCTGATTCATTTTTTCCACTTTCCTTCCATTTTCCTCAGAAAGCCTTGATCAATAATAAATTCAATATTTCTGTACTGTACAGTAATTCTCTGCCCTGCAACCAAACCCAATCTGACTATGAGTGGATTAAATGGCCTATCGCAGCCCCCTCTGATGCATGGAGGGGTTTATCGATGCACAGGGTCAATCATGTCCTGCTGAGTTTGTGTGTGTGTGTGTACGTGTGTGCGCATGTGACTGCAAATCATTGTATGATGCTTATCACATTTGTTTTTACTGAGAGTCAGCACAAACCTGAGTAAGTTTCTGCCATTTCATTAATCAACTGAAATATACTGAAAAAGTTAAATAAAGACTAAATAAATAGTAACTATTGGAACTATGGCAGCGTGAGCACCTTCTATATTACTATTTCTTTCTCTCTGACTTCACTATATGTTTTGCTTGGCTGATGGCTAATTGAAAGGATTACAGAATGGTTCATTGCCAAAAAATCCTAATCCCCAATGATGCACTTAAATCCCATCTTTTTAATTTCTCCTAATTTCACCAACCACATGCTCCACAATCGCTCATTCCACAGTTTGAGTCCCAGTTTCCCACCCCTCTATCTCAGGGCCTCATGTTGCGCTCTCACTGATGCCTTGAGAAACCCATGAGGAATGTGTGGTATTCCTGTATAGTGAGAATTTTCCAAAATGAATCAGAGTTTGGCTGGAGGTGAACTCGAAGGCTGGAGACATTCACGTCTCAGCCACTGTAATTTACGAGGGGGTGTAAATATTTGTTGTGCTAATAGGGGGAAAAGGCGGGAGGTTAGGTATGACAGAGCACCGTTCCCATGATTCTATGTGTTTGCAGTGTCCTGCTGAATCCTGGGAAAGGTCGTGCAAACCCCATGATGTAAACAGACGACGGCGGAGTGTCAGCTGGTCGGCTAGCAGTTAAGAGGAGGAGAGGAGACGACACTGTAGCTGGGGTTTTACAATCAGCTTTGAGATGGACAGATGGAGTCGACAGCCAAACAGTGAGATAATCTCTGTGTTATTTTATCCTCTCCTACACACACACATCCGTCCACATTTTGATGATTGTAAAATAAACCTGAGTGTCTACAGCTGTAAACAAGTTAAATGTAAGACTTGTTAAGACCTTTTTGATACCACTGAAAAGTAAAAATATACATGTTCCAAGTAAAACACATTTGTGTCCTTTAGATTCCACCGCCTTGATCCAAATTGTCCAAAGTTCCAAAGACCTTTGATACAGAGCTGTTTGTTTCATCAGCACTTCATGAAACTGACGTTAACCACAAGTACTCATCGTTCTCATCTAAACTTGCATTTCCCAGTGTTCACAAACTGGATCACACGCTGGTGAGAAAGACATTAGTTTGACGCAGCGCTAACATTTCTTTTTTGGTCTGTATCAGATACATTTTCGTGATGACCTTTGGGGGAGTCATTCCAAAAAATGTAAGATACATCTGATCTATAGTTTGGGGCGATTTCATGACTACCTTGTTTGTGTTTGAATCAAAATGGCATGTGTGAAATGTGCCTCGAATCCTGCTCCAGACCAACAGACCAAAATATAGTCTGACCAAAAGAGCCGGTCCTGGTCCGACTCACACTGAACCATGGTTTGGTTTGTTTGCACTGCGAAAACATTTTTTGTTTTGGATAGTTTGGACTTTTGGATCATTTGCAGGAAGTGGAGACAAAATAAAACAACAGAAGAAAAGAAACAGATCGCAGATTGACCATTGACAATATTTTTGAATGATGAGGACGTTCATTTAGCTGGTGGTAGTACCATAATGAGACAAATGCTCGTCTACAAACAAATCAAGTATAGGTAGAACCAGTCCATGTAGGTAATGATGACAGGATGTGCCAAAAGTCTATTCGGCTCCCTACACAACATGAAACTAAAACTAACCAGATCAAATGTAAACAAAACATGAATCTTTCAGGTGTGAAAATGCCCTCAGACAGATGGATTCTTTTCAGGGTCCATTATTTGTAACATTGAAGTCTTTTTTAAGGCCACCCTGTCAAATCTGTACTGCACGATTCCTGGGGTCATCTAACGCTTGACAGGAGTTAGGACAATCAGGAGTAAACGCTCATCTCTCCCCCTCCATCGCCTGGTCTCAGCCTTCTTCTTCCACCCCTCTTTACTTTCTCCTGCTTCCATTTCTCTCTCCCTTTCATCTCTCGCTCATCTCCCCTCATATCTCTTCCTATCTCTCAATCCTGCTCCTGCGCTCTGATCTTCACTGAGGCGTGTTATACTAGAGTGCAGGCTGTGTCAGGGAGAGAGAGAGGGAGGGAGAGCAGTGGAGGGAAATGGGTCACAGACACTACAAATTCACAAGAACGTTCACAACTTAAATTCACTTAGACTGCTGTGTGAACGAGACAACAGAAAGTGCAAGACTCACACACGGGTACTCTTCTTCTCGACTTTTACGTACATATTTAGATGACAGTGAATCTGTATAATTCACAGCTGCTCTTACAATCTCATTTGAAACACATGCACACACCACTGTCACTGTGCATTCCTGAGACTGAGATTATAAGTGACACACATGTATAGACCCAGTCTGAAATTCAATTCTGATCAGTCTAGTTTAATGTGATTGTATTAGAGGTGCAAGCAGGAAAATCAATAGCATAACGTAAAGTGGCTCGAGAGAGTGATGGAGACAGGGAGCTTCTACAAGTGCACGTATATATGTGCATGGCACGAGCTTCAGTTTCCTGCGGTCATATGTGTGTGGAATAATTAAAGTGAAAATACAGTTTACTGTGCACACACGCAACAAACAACCCCCATGACGACACAAAAGCTTTGAAGCATCAGGACTTTTTAGTCTCTTAAGTATAAAAGTTGACCTAGTTCATGTGTTATGTGCTGTAATATATCACACACACGCACAACAGGATGTTCGCTCAAGATGTGCACTGACAAACACACACACGTGCACACACATGCATACTCTCAAGCTAATCATTCTCTCCACTTTGCCTGGCAGATAAATATTAATGAGGATTACTGTGTTACTGCAGTACACCCACGGGAAAACAAGAGACTGCGCCTCTCTGGTTCTCTCTCTTTCTAACCCATTCCCGCTCTGTCTCTCTTTATCACTCATGCACACCCACACACGCCCACACACACACACACACACATATAGTTCAGCAGCATGCTGAAGACTTCAGCAAAGTCTTAACACATATTCTTTCTCCCCAACTTTCCCTTTTATTCTCCTAATTCAGTCAAAGCAGGAAACACACACACACAGACACACAGACCCACACACACACACTGTGAACTATGAATAAACCCCTTCATATGAGTGAGTCACAGACACCGCCTCCGTTCACACTGAGTTGTGTTATCTCTTTCTAACAAAAGACACAGATTGTAATGGGGATATTTCAGGAAACATTTTGGGGGTCTCCACATCCTGTTTTGAGGGGAGATGAAATTCAGAGTCTTCCCATCAACCCACACTTGTCTTTATTCTCTCTTCTGTGTCTCTGAGTCTTTCTCGAAATGATTCAGCGAAGCCATTTCTGAGAATGGAGGAGCAGAGATAATGAAGAAATCACTCTGGAGGATAGACACACACACACACACACACACACACTGAGGATGTTTTGGCAAAGGACAGAGGAGTCCACTCTCACCATAGCTACCCTGCTAGCAAACTGTCTCCATAGAGAAAACACATTACGAGCAGCTCAGTGGCTGCGGCCTTCGCTCACAGTCAGTAGACGATCATCATCTCCTGATTGTTTGATTAAGCTCAGTACAGATATTCTTTAATCTCGTACACAGCTGTGCCTAGTGTCTGTACGTCTGCCGGTTGATTTTGGATGGAGAATAAAAGATGGAGAAAAATGAAATCAGAGCAGAGAGTGATGAAAGAGCTGGAGGTGGAGCGAGGGGTTGGAGTCTCCCCTGTCTCCCCTCCGCCTCCCTCGCTCAAAAACATTCTTCCCTTTGACTTGCCTTGGGGAGAAAAGGGGGGTCCCCTTTCATGCCAGGCAGGGTGTGGTGCAGGGGCCTTCAGGAGCCTTTAGCTGCAGTTTTTCCCACCTCTTCCTTTCTTTCTTACCCTCTTTCTCTCTCCTTCTCTTCTTTGTCTCCCTAATTGGACTGACTGACCACAGCTCTCTCACCTACAGTCCTGAGGGCAGGTTGAGATCTCAGGGAATCAATATTGTAGCGAGGCAGAGTGGAGCTCGAATGCTAGAAACAGCTATTTGGCTTAAAAAATAAACAGAAACTTGTATTAAATGTTGTTCCTTGTGTTTCCACGTCAACCTTACAGCTGCACAAATGAGTCCTGACTCTAATATCGAGGCAATTAGATCAGTGTGATGAGAAACAAGAGGCTGACCCGCAGAATGCCCGAGTCCAGTGCTGACCTTCTCTGTGATTGGTGCAGACAAGATGTTTAAAGGTAACAAGGATCAATTAGTATTCCTGCCTCACCGCTCGTCTGGCTGCATTCAGCTCTCAGGCCTATAGTGGCAAATTACAGTCGTGCTATTGTCTGTTTGCATTCCTGTCCTGCTCCTGAATGTGTGTTTTGTACGCTTCTCTATATGTGTGTGTGCGTGTGTGAACTTCTCCTTCTCTGACAGTGATCCCCCTCCTCCCACCTTTAAGCCCTCGCTCCCCTGCGGTGCCCCTGACAACAACATGTTTCCTCAGAGAGCGATTGAGCCTCCTAAAATCTGAAATGTATTTTCTCCGTCTGTTTAACACTTACCCCTCAAACACAAAGACTTAAACACACAAACACAAACACAAACACACACACACACACAGTCGTTGCTTTGTTTGTTTGTAGTTTTTGTTCTTAATTTCACCAGAAAAGACCTGAGCAGTTTAACATGATAGCAGGATAACAAAGGAGGAGGATAATCCTAATTCAGACTGCTCACAGATGTAATCTATAAAAAATCTGTTTTTAAAACATCAACACCAACTGTGTAATTCATCCTCATGATATCACACTGTCAACATATACACTATATAAACCCATCGGTCCAGTTTTGCAAGCTCTTACACTGCTTTCATTAAGGCCACTTTTACTTGATGAAAGATGGAGAGAAAAGGGGGAACGAGGGGGAAGGAACACAAGTCTGGATATGAAAATGGGATTTCTGAACCACACTAACAAGGAGTAGAGGGAGAAGTTGAGGTTGAGAAAAGACAACGATTGATGTCGGAAAAAACATCCAGAAACCAAGTTTGTCTCGTCTTTTATTGTTCTGTGGTTAACAATGCATGTTTTATTAATCGCTGTCGACCATGAACAAGGATTGCTGTGTTCTCCCTGTAGATATTACTCAATTAACCGTGATAGGAACCTCACATCCATCAGAAAACTTCTGACACAGACATGAGACAATTCATCTGCATTAGTTATGTGACAGGGCACAGATGAGGTGGTGGGAAAGCAATCTGGAGGATCCGTGGTTAAAATATGTTTCAAACAAATTGCTTATTGCTAATGGTTTTTAGAGGAAAGTCAGTGGGGATGTGCGTCGACCTCTGCGTGTTCTCTAGGAAATGCCGAAGGGCGTTAAAAAAAACTAAAAAATAATTTGAACAGGATCAGCAGTAAACTTCTCCACTACAGCCTTCCCCTCCGCTCAGTCAGCTGCATATAAATACAGATTTTGTCAATATTTTCTCCTGTATGTTTGTGGCTGTATGCAGCTCACGCAGTTACATAAGGCGGAGACTGGATGATAACACAATACGTTATCTAACACGACATGTCAGAGCAGGACAAAGCTGCAGCTGTGTGTAGAAGTGAAAGTATTTCAGAGCTTTGCAAAGGACATTGGAGGGTAAAGTCATAACGCAACAGACAGTCTACCTTTTATAAAAGCCTCAGGGGAACAAACCAGTAGACCACTCAGCTTTGTTCACCTGCCATCACCGAGGAGAGTCGGTCCGACACTCTGATGATTTAAATTCCGTTTCTGAGACGTCTTTGTCGATTTATGGTCCGATAGACAACCGTTTAGAAAACATGATGCAGTCACTGCCCACACACAGGCAAGCTGATGCACATGCAACCATTCAGTCATTTTTCCCCCAGCACAATGCAACAGTAATATGAATGAGTGAGTGTATGTAAATCACAACAAGTAATCCCCCTTCAGTCTGTCTGCACACAGCTGGCTGCAAGAAAAATGGGAGGCAGAGCGCAATCAGGAGAGAGAGGCCTCCCTCCTTTCCTGCGTGACAAAACCTAGCGATTTGAATGTGTGTGTGCGTGTGTGTGTATGTGCATGGGTGGGCACCAGCCAATCAACTGGTAGCAATTACTTCTCTCCTAAGGATAGTGAATAGTTTCTTCCAATCAAGCACTATTACTACATCCAGCCAGATAACATTAGACCTCAGTTAATCAATTTACCCTCCACTGAAAAAAATTACAGACCATCCTGAAGTTTTTGAAAAGCGAGTCCTGAAATCAGTTCAGGACAACTTCTGACTTAACAGCCTCTAAGATTCGACTTCACTTCAATTCTCTTATGTGAGATGACTTGTTCTTCTTCCTCTGCAAAGGAATAACGTTGTGTTTTATGTATTTACGTGCACAGAGACATGAAGCTCATCACAGTTATTTGTGTAGAAGCTGCAGGGTGGGAATATCTACGTCTGAGCTTATTAAAGTGAAAGCTGTTTCATCTAATGTACAGTAGCCATGCTGTGTAATTTACAATAGCATGAGCAAAGCATGTTTGTGCTTTGCATGTACCCTCTGCGCGCACGTTCAATCAAAGAGAGAAGAACTACAAAGCGCCTGAAGAGCTTGTGGCGTTTAGAAGTCACGTTCGCTCAAAGAGGTGCGTTAATTAAAACTGAAGTCACATCACATCAGGAGGAAATGAAAAGCCAGATGAAATTAGTTTTATTATGATTCTATGAGCATCAGGGTTTTTTTCTTCATGAAAAGCAGATTGGATGAGCTCTAAGTCTGAGTTACTCATCACCTGAACACACACTGCATTGAAGTTTGATCCACTTAACCGCAGTGTTTTTACAACATGAAGAGAATGGGGGAATCACAAACACACACACTCTCATCTCTTGCGTGCGTTCGCTTTGCACACACATGCAGTTTTCTCCTGGTGTAAACAACTTTTCTGAGCAGCACAACACATGAATCACCTGGCAGGTTCGAGCCTGTCTCGTCTTTACAGAGACATAAAGGTTAACTCTGAAACTCACATTCCATGTCTAATCTTTGCATGGAAACTATTATCTACTGTCCTCTGCCCACACCCACCTACATTGACTGAAAAACATAAACACTGAGGCTCCCGATGCCCCGCCACACAAGCTGATTTCCACAAAGCTCCGGCCATAGGACATGGGTCCAACCCTGAAAAGAAAAGCTGGAGGAGAAGACTATGAGCAGCTTTGCTTGATACCAGGAAGTCAACTAATGTCTCAAGTCTGGTGAGGTGCTTTGACACTGACAGGCAAACAAGCTGCTCCCAAAGACAGCTCTCCCACATGCAGCAAGACTTCCCCTGTAACCTTGAGAGCTGCAGGACAGCAGTGGAATACATTAGCAGTGACAGAGACTGGGAGGACTGGCAGACTTCGACTGTCATTGTCCACTGTAGAGATTAAAAGCTTTGCTCTTGACTTGCCTTTCACCAACTCAAACCTAATACCGTCCCCTGGATTAGCTGAGAACCTTTTTTATTTTAAATCCCACTCACACACAGAGAAACAGCAAGACTTCCAGCGAAGAGGGAGAGAGAGAGAGGAGTGAGGAAGAGGAATTTCAGGGAAGAAGGGAAGAAGTCTTACCCTCTCTCCACTGTTCCTCCGCAGAGTCCCCACCGGCAGCTTGAGCATCAGCCGGCGGGTCCTCCCCGGTGTCACTGCGCCTTGGACCCCCATAGTGCGCTCCAGAGTGCGTGTCTCCGTGGGTGTGTGAGCATGTGTGCGGGTGTGTGAAGTGGGTGTCCTCGCCGTCCCGTCCAGCCTGGCTGCCGGGGGTTCACGCAAGCTTTAGCGTGGGTGCGTATGTGTGGAAAGAAGCCTGTGTGGTGTGTATGTGTGTGTGCGTGTGTGCAGAAGCCACACAACTGCTCCTATGTGCCTATTCCTGCTTCTGTTCCCCTCTGTGTGAGAACACTGCCCATGCTGCTCCGCTCAGAGACGCTCCACTCTGCCGCTCGGGAGGTGAATGAGTGTGTGTGTGTGAGTGTGTGTGTGAGAGATAGAGAGGGAGGGAGAGAGAGGGAGCGCGCTTTGTCTTTCCTCCCTCCACTCCAGCTCTGTGGCAGCTCCCCCTCCTCACCGCTCACACTCACTTCCTTCAGTTGGGGGCTTAACCAGGTCACTGGATTAATGTGACGTTACGGCTGTTATTAGCATACGCACTCGTGTCACGTGATCCAATAATAATTGTGTCTGAGCACCCCCCCATACACGCACACACACAAGCACACTCCCTCTTACAGGGGATCACGTGGGGAACCTCAAAAGGAATATGGGATGTTTTGCCATCTGGTAGGGAGATTATCTTTGAAATCCCACATCCAGCTTTCTCTCCCTGCACTTGTCTGGAATAGGACACAAAGAGAGTTTACACACTCACAAGCATGCATCCTTGCAACGCACACACTGCTCATGCATGCAGATATAGATCATCCTATCACTTCAATGCAGAAAAGTCAAGACATTTTTTACAGTACAGTGGAGGTTCGGGCTGCAGCCACAGAGCTGAGTCAGTCCTCTGTAGCCACCATGGTGGTCTTCACATGTCCATTAAAGCTATTGGACCCATGAGTTACAGCTGCACCATAGTGACTTACTGTCATATTCTCGTCATCACTCACCGCTGAGCTCTGTTTGCCTCTGCACATCAATACTGAACTGTCAGCTGATTAACTAAAGTGGATCAACACACAGGCAGACATGCAGGCAGATGTCTATGCACATATGCACATATGCACACATGTGCAGCCGGTTCATGTATACTGTATAACAGTGAACATCCTGGTGGCTGTTGTAAAGCCAGCAGCTCTGGATTATAACCAGGAAGATTTAGCTCATGTATCATAGTTATGAGGTGATTTGATGCTGGGTCATAAGGGTGTAAAATGAGATTAAAGCCACCAGTCAAAATGAGCAACCAAACAAGCCCCCTTTCCATTCCCCCATACCATTTCTTAAAGCAAAGACCCCTGACAGCTTTAGTGACATGTTACTGTTTGTGTCACAAATACACATTCACACACACACACACACACGCATATACAGGCACACACTGTGCTAAAACCAAGCGACAAGCATACAGGAGAAAATCATCTGCAGAGGTAATCCCCAGTAAACATTATTTATTCAATACCCTGGCCCACATCAGTGTATGGCCTACATGAGAAATATCAGAGGGCTTTTTATAAGCGTCTGCAGACATGCTGCTTGTATAGATGACATACTGAAGGAACTGAAAAATTAAACCAAAAGACTCTACTCATTTCTCACTATTTGCATTGTGAGCGTGTTTCATGTTAATTCAGATTGAGATGGCAGAGATTAACCGCCGCTGATTCAGGAGACAAAACCTTGCTGTTCTAATAAGGATTTCGTGTGACACCTTGACAGGGACATGGCAGCACACTCTCCTAATTGAACAGTTTAAGTGCGGTTTGTGTTCGTCTGTTCTCCTCCGCAGCTCATGTTTTCTCCTTTAAAGATTTTTTAAATTCCACTCCTTCAAATCCTGCGAGGTGATAAGCCCTCCTCTTGACAGGGAGGGATAAAATAAGAAATAAATAAAAGAAAAAAACAACATGTTACTATTCTTGATGCCTCGGGCTGGATGCACAATGACCCATTTCAGTCAACGCGCATGCAGATATGAAGGGAAATGGGATTTACACTTGGTAATGAAAATATGTGAAATAAAAAACTGAACTCAACACGAGAAAATATAAAACAAATCAGGAAAAAAAGCTGCATAGTTCAGAATGAGTGTCCTCAAATTGAACTAATAGCTATTAAAACATTTAAAAACAGCAGAGAGAGACTGAAAAAACGAAGGAAAGAAAGGAAGATGATCACTAACTGCTTATAAGAGATGGTTATGAGGATGCACAAACAAAGCTAGTTGATTACCCAGGTTTTAAATCAGCGAATGTGTGTGTTCGAATGTGTGTGTGTGTGTGTGTGTCTGCCTCTGTTTGTAGTTTTAATAATAAGATGCAGTGATTCACAGGAGTAGAATCCTGGCATTGTTACACATTAATTTACACTGATAACCCAGCCAGTCTCTGCCCACGGCTCTCTGACTCATCCCTATGGTCCTGCTCCTCGCTGTGTTTGTATGTATGTATGTATGTCTGTGTGTGTGTGTGTTTGTGTGTGTGGGTGGGTGTGTTTATGGAAATACCCTCTAGCTGGACCCAACCCGTGCAGCCAGCGAGGGAGTGGGCTTGAATGTTTACGTTTTAGGACTCTGCAAATTACAGAGGGTTGCGTTACAGCACAGGAAACACACACAAACAGTCATATCGGAATAAACAATACAACCATGATAGCTTAATTAAATTCATTTCTCAGTGTACGCTTCTGTGCCTCTGAGTGTATATGCTGGTGATGTCTTCCTCTACCTCCTGAGAGCAAGAGGAGCAGAAAGCAGGGGCCTCCTTCATCAGGCCAGAACCAATCATAATGGCTTCTCCACAGGGGAGCATCCACTTCAATTACCCTCCCCTCAGCAGTGCCTACGTAAGAAGGCCTGGGAGAAAAAAAAACGTCTACATGCTCAGTGAGGTAACAGATCGCCTGTGGGATTTTGAGGAAATGCAGACATTTATGTGACTCACTGTGAAAACTAGGCCATATTTGTATTTTGGGGAGATTTGGTGGAAGTCTGGGACAGGTTGTCCTGGTCAAACCGTGTCGCTCGGCACAACATCTGCTCAACCTGCTGTGAGGTGACTTTGTGTGTGTGTGTGTGTTTCACTACGATTAAACATTTCAGCCATTGGAATGTAACTAGACTGAAAAATCACTTTGAATGTGTTGTGTTTATAACCTCGATAAGTTGAGGAGACATTGTTCTAAAAGATAACTGTGTCTTTGTCTGGGTTCACAACCAGACTCATGAGCAGCTATTATACAGCCATCGATGCCTTAATAGAATTAGAATATATCATTCCAATGGGACGATCAGGCGTCTATTATGAGAGTGGAGGCAGACTTGAATAGGCTGCGAGATATGCAATTTGGCCCAATGAATAGCATTCAAGGCTTTTAAATTATTCACCCAAGTCTACTGGAAAAGCTCAGAGTGTGCTGGACCAGCAGATTCTGGATCCTGCTCACGATGGAAACTAAAGGCTGAATGATAATAGCTTATCAGTTTATAGACATGAAAATTGGATATAGTGTTTGATAATCCACTTATTTGGATGATTCTTCACACAGAAAGAATAGGGCATAAACTGAGAAACACTTCAATGCTAGTTTATTTAAATTTGTTTGTGAATTAATGTGTGTTTTATGTTTTAGTCTGTTCTATATTTGTCCGTTTTTTGATTACCTCTGCCAAACTATGTTTTGATTGGTGTGTTTGTTTGTCATCGAGATTATGCAAAAAAACTTGGTGGAAGGACAGGACATGAGAACTAATACATTTGGGTTTTTTTCGCCCCACTTTCTTTAATATAGTGAAATAGGGCATTTTTTCACAGTTTCACCATTATCCCAGGAAATAACTTAGGGATCAAATCATAATTTAGGGAGTGATATCTACTATGACAGTAAAGTTGTGAAGTACTGAGAGGTGGACTAACCGTTGCTGGTGTCTGTCCACTCGATTTGTTCACCCTAAGAAAAACAAACATATCACCTTCTTGATTCTATTTAAGGGTCAGGTTGCAGAGACATTGCTTTGAAATCTCTCCATTTTCAAGCACCGGCCCTGAGACAACTTGACACTGCTTCAACGCTTCATTCTGATCAATACCATGATCTGATTAACGTAAACAGGATCAGTACTGATAGATGGAGAGAGAGGCAGAGCAAAAGACTAAGAGGGGTAGAAGAGGAGAGAGACAAAGATGAGAGGAGACAGAGGAGCTCAGTTTACTATAACTGACAATGTTTGTCACTGGGTAGAAGACATACCCATTACATAAAAGAATGGTCACACATAATAAACCCAGTGAATAGCCTCTATCTGAACCGGCACATCTACACTAACACAATTCAAAGAGAACAGCAGACAAACACACACACACTGTACAATGTCGTGATACAGTCCTCACTGTGGAGAAAGCACGAGCTCGTGGTATTGTGCGTCACTGTTTGTGCTCCTGGCAGAATGAATGAATGCTGGCAGAAACCGCAGACCCTTTGTGAGAGACCCTCACTCCCAAAGATATGAACTCTAGTGCTTCATGTCTGCTGCAAAGAGAGGAGATGGCTCTGAGGAGAAAAGAGCAAAGCGGAGCAGTGCAGTGCAGCTGTGATGGAAACAATCACATCCGGCTGAGGTCCCCTCTCAGAGGAGACGAGGGGGGGATGGAGGAGGGCGGGAAAAAAAGGAGGGATCTGGGAGGAACAGGAGTGAGGAGAGAAGGGATTTTTAGCTCTGCCTCCGGGCCAGAATGGTGGAAGGCATGAGGATGTTTGGGGCGAGAGAGGATTGTGTTGGGGGGGAGTTAGTGGGGGAGGCGATTTGTGGGGAGTAAGAGGAGGAGATTCAATTAAACTACACAAGGATTGAATGCATTTTTAATCACGCCGCTTCATTTCCTGATGTGACTGTCAGCCTTTGTGCAAGACTCTGAGGCTTCCTCTGAAAAGAGAGGCTGCCATCTCTCTCTCTCTCTCTCTCTGTGTCCTTATACTGCAGTGGACCAGCAACACAATACACAGCAGCTTTGCCAGGAGCTGATAAAACACATTTTTCAGCAGCTAGAAAAAAAAAATCTAATCAGAAGATGAAAAGGGCAAGGAAATCAAGATATTCAGTGAAATGAATGACTGTCAGTGATTTGGTATTTTGCCTTGTAAATGAAAAGACATGATTTTCTCTTTTTAAAAGCAGTGCATTGTTTCTTGAAGTCTTTAGATGACTTTTTGGATTTCTTTCTGAATTTTAGTCTGTCAGTAAGCTGATATCATCTTGAATGCAGAAGATAAATAAAGGTGTTGACATGAAAGAGCAACAACGAATGATTCAGCTTCCTGCAGAGCAAATACGGCAACAAAACAGTGACCTCCTTTTCTCAGCAATACAAGAGGTTGCAAAGAAAGTTCACAGCCTCGGATCCTCTCGGCTTTTCTGAATCATTTATATGCATTGCCGTGCTAATGAAAATAGCGCTGCGTCCTTGAATATAGCTGTGCACTCAAGCCGCATGCTCCCAGCCAATGAGAAGCACAGGAAGGGCTCCAGAGGTCCATTTTTACTCGAGGATGAAGAAGTGCAGTCATGATTGTATTATAATGACCCCAGCCTCTGTGCTTAGCTGAGTTAATTTGCACAAACGCACAGTACGCACACTCTACACAGAAGGTTAGTATATTGTATATTGTATTAGTCTTGTGCTTTGACGCTCTCTGACACAATATTTTCAGTAGTGTAAGACGCCTGGTGCACGACAAACATCTACTGCTGGTAAGGCTTCCCATGTATTTAATCATCCAGCCTTTATTTGACGGTTTACTGAAATAGATTCTTCTTAGCTCACATCTGCATGTCCAAACAGCTGTGTGTGTGTGAATGTAGAAGTACACATGCACCACATATGCAAGCTCAGTAAGCAACCAGACTGGAGAGGGTGCGGGCCAATTTGAATATTTCTCATTTAGGTATGCAAAGTGGCCAGATAACCCTCCGTTTCCCAGCCTCTTCCAGCAATTAGAGAAATAAATAAATAAGCAGCCTCATTAGGATGCTAAGAGGAAGCATAAAGGAAGGAAGCATTTTCGTGACGTCCATTTTTCAACCCCCCATGAAGTACATAAATAAACCAAATCCTGATCTGGCCATAAACGCTAATGCTAACTACTTTGGTGGTAAATCGTCGATTGAAAGTATAGAAAATGACCAAAATCGGGTTCGGGCAGTGAATCTCTGCACATTTCAGTGACGCTGTCGCCCTGCAGCAGCGGAACGAGTGCTGATACTGGAATCACACAATGTCTCAGGGAAAAGGACAGATTACTGCTCTACCCAACAGATGCCTGAGCCTGTAAACAATGTTAAAGCAAAACAGCAGCTTAACAACCAAACTCATTACAGCAGCCGGCGAATCGAGGCAACCAGGGATTCTGTTGTTGCATTTACAACGCGTGTATGTCTGCAGAGAGATGAATCGTATTTGCCTTCATATGTTTTTGTAGTCAAATGTGTGTGAGTGCGTGCTTGTGTATGCCAAGCAAGTGTGCATGTGTGTATGTGTGAGCGACTTTTCATCCCAGAATGCTTTGTAAACCGCAGCAGCCTGAGTAATATACCTCGATCACAGCCATCACACTTTCCTTCTTGTTTCATTCCTCTTTCTTCCATTATTTCCCCTTCGTCAATACTCACTTCCTTTACTTGGGAGATTTCATGCACTCCCCGTTAAAAGATTCAGGCCTATACGTGCAAATAAATGTGAAAGCTGTAGAACACAGAAAGTAGAAGTGTAAGCCCATGCATATAGATTTAATACTTTGAAGTTAGTTGGATGACAGCTCCTAAAGTCTGTACTCAGTGGTCTAACCCTGCGCTGAGGAGTCCAGGTTAGATTCCTGGTCTGACAGTTTATTTGCTGAATCTCTCTCTCTCTCTCTCTCCCAGTTTGTGTTTAATCAGCAAATTTATTTCCTCTGCCAATTAATGAGAGCATCTGGACAGAGGCACGAACATATGTCTGCCTCTGGTCTACAACTGCAATTATGCACTGGAGAGGTCACAACTGGGAGAAGAGGGGTGACTGAAGCGCTTCAGTTAAATGGCAGATAAGTGGGTTAAAAAGTGAAACTGAACAAAAGAACGAGCGGGCAAACTTACAAAAACATCCATGAGCATGTGTTCCATGGTGACCTCTAGGTCCTCGAGTCGAGCCGCGAGAGTCATCGTTCAGCTGATCCCGAAATAACTCAGACGAATAAGACTTTAGGTTTTTCGACACAATTCTCAATCAGGACCCAGACTCTGGTTTTCCAGCCGGTTTCCCCTTCTCTCTGATTTTGTGTTATTATGGAATATTGACAGACGACTTTAAGGGAGTAGTTCAGCCATGTCAGTCTTTTGATATTCAATTTTCCAACGAACCATGCCATGCCAGTCCAGTCTAATTTGTCCACAGTCTCCTTTCATTCTCCATCCCGTGCAGCTTCCCAAAGTCCAAGTCTGATAAATAAACAATATCTCCACTAAACTTGGCTCCCAAAACCTTCTGGATTCTGATCAGTGCTCCAAATGTTTCCAAATAAGGAGTGCGGGGTCCCCTCAAAGGGCTTCACTTGCTCCTCAGGGTGTCCTGTGCCTATACTGATGAGAATTTGTGACAGACCCCAGCCTCGCAGTCTCTTGATCAGATCTGAGTTATGATCCATGGAAGAGATGAAGACACTGACAACTGCCTGTGAGTGGAAGCACAGAAGAAGAGGAGGAGGAGGAAGCATAAGGCTTGTTGGGAGCGAATAATACGTGATGCGCTCATGCCTCTGTTTCATTTTTTTTTTTACATGTTTCTATCTCACATTCTCCAAGTTGTTTGAACAGGATATTTCCTCTCTCTTTTCTCCCTCTCTTTCGTCTGTGCCCTTTCAGGTCTCTGTCCACAGTGGACGTCTTTGTGTGGAGGGAGAGCCCGGGGCAGCTGATGCCCAATTCTGGGTGCTCTTGGCTGGGGTCATCGTCTCTCACACTGGGCCTCTCATCAATGGGCCTTTGTAGCGGCCTCATTAAGGGTCGGCCCTGGGTTGCTGAGGCTCCCATAGACACACAAGGGGAAATAAACAGCGATATGGCCTGGATGGATGACTGGAAGCTTATGTAACAGTGACAGGGAGGGGTAGGTGGTGGTGATAGAGGACAGGGCGTGTGGGGTAGAGGGCTGATTGGGAAGGAGAGGGGTGGGAGGGAGTAAGTGGGGCAGTGATTCAGTGACTGAGGAAGGAAAGTGGAAGAAAAGAAGGGAAGCAGGGGGACGAAGGATGTTGACTGGATGCCATGGAGAGGGGTTGTTTTTGTTTTTCTGGCAAACGCTGGTGGAACGACCCCCACTAGTCTCTGAGTTCACCAGACACAGAGAAATGGACGAGGGAGACTGAGTCAGACACAGCAGAGGAAGCGAGTTTAATTGGGATGTATCACCAAACAGGATATGACTATACTGTGTAGTAACAAGCTGTAAAGAGGGAGACTATGTTTATGTGTGCATAAGAATCTTAGTTAATGGCAGAAGATCTGAGAATGAGTTTTCTCTAAAGTAAGGTGGTTCGTTCAAAGCCAGTCCCCCCACAGATCCAGGGTTGTTTTATTCCACGTCTACCAGTCACATAAGATGCAGAGTAAGAACAGGCTCTGTAGTGATAGAACCACATTCTTTCTTAAAGAGGCATTCCACCAATTTCACACATGAAGGTCAGACAGTCGGCATGTACAGTACCACCCAGCCTGTGAAAACAGCTGTATGATGTCGTCTGTGGCTCAGGAGGAGTTTTATCAGGTCTGAGAGAATGTCCCTGATGATGTCACAGAGATGATGCTATGTCTGAAACACAAAACCTGCATCATAAACTTAGGAATTGCAGTTAACAAGTTTGTTACTAATGACAGATTCCATTAAGTTAAGAATACATAAGAATACAATGTTCTCCTTGTACCAATGGATTTTTATGCAACTCTATGACGCTGACGACCTTATCTGATAGTTATCTCTCCTCCTTTCTCTTCAAATCAAACCCCTTCACTTCTTTGGCTTACATGTCTCATGTAACAGTTTACCTCATTTCTATCTCTTCTTGCTTCATTTTTCTCTCTCTGCCTCATAGACGTCCCATTCAATCTCATCTCTCCCCCCTGTCCTCATCCTGCTCTCTTCCAAAGCCACACAGACCCAGAGAGCCAATGACCTTTGTCCTTTGACCTTTTCTTCTGTGTGAGGTCGACAAGAACAGCCACTCATCAGCCCTCGCATCAACTCCGTGGTCAGGAGCAGCGGGGTGCGACCAAGTCTATTGCACGGCTGTGATTCTGCACACACACAGACACACCACAATACACACCACTAGATGTTAACGACAGAGTGGTCGGATCCATCAGTCCTTTGTTGCCCTCAGGAGACTTCCCTGTCTTCCTGAAGTCACTTCTAATGCTGCAAATATGTAACTCTCTGCCATTAATAACTCCCTCTAATTCTCATCTGCATGCCACTCATGCATTATAAATACCCAGCGTGGTGAAGATGGACAGGATATGGCCACTAAGACTTGTGAGGCAGGTGGCACGTGGAGTCTGAATGCAGTGAAGAGCGAAGAGAGCGGCAGGTATCCCATCTAGAACGACATTCCCCCATTAATGAAGAGCTTAACCCCCAACAGAGAGGCCACACAGGACAGTGTGTCCCAGTGTGAGTTACTCGTGGCATGGCTGGGGTTAAAACCCAGATTTCTGTGCGTAATCCAATGTGTGTGTGTGTGTGTGTTAGTAAAGGTAGAGGAATGAATCACTACACCAGCCATCTCAGGAAGAGCTAAAATTCACCACAGCTCACAGAAGCAAGAAACACATTATGCTCCATCACATGCTCTCACAAATGCACACATGCAAGCGTATTACTGAGAAAAGAGGGAGTTTGAACTGTCAAGCTCCTTTTTCTGTGCTTGATTTATTTTAATATAAAAAATGGAAAATACAAGAAACTGCCCTGAGTCCTCATTCACACTGCCACGCTTACATTATCATGCACACATAGTAAATACACAATATAATATAGATTTAAACATACATATAAAAACATAATAAAATGGTATAATTCACCAAATGATTTATATTTTATTCCCTTGAAAATTGGTAAAAAGCTTTAAGAAAGTGAAATAAACTAACCATGCCTAAATTGAATGGCTTCTATCTTGGCCCTTGTCCCAAGTTCTGTGGGAATCTGTTTGGTAATGGTTGCATAATCCTGTCGACAAACAAACCAACTACCAGGGGTGGAAATATCACCTCTTTGGTAACTACCTCTTTGGCTTGCAACTCCAACTAGTTTTAGCTAAAAAATGCTCTTCGCTACCTTGAGATGAATCAGATTGAAGCAGTCAAAGTCTGAGGCATTCTTCCATCTCTCTTCACCGCCGCTTTCCGTTTGGAGGTTGACTGTCTCTGAAACCACATAAGCTGCGAGAACACCGGAGTGGTGGCAGCAGCTTAGACTGTGCATCACAAAACTGGCCCTAATGAGCCTCTCTGATTCTGCTTCATAGTGGAGGAGAAAAAACTCTGTGGACAGTTTTGCTCTTTAAAGCTCACTTTGAGCAGGAGTGCAGAGGACGTGTGTCTGAGTGAGGCTGATTGGTCGTGATGTCCACCTGGCTTTGAAAGTAGGGATGTGTGCTAATCAAGACGTGGGCAGTCTTCCAAATGGTCTTCCACACACACACACACGCACTCAAAAACAGTATCTATTCCAGACATGTTGATAAAGCCTCTTAGGCACCTGTTTGCAGCTAAAGGGTTTACTGCCAGTCTTATACACTGGGCAGGTAGGTGTTAAAGTCTGCACGTTTGCTAAGAATGTAACACATAGCACGATCTCATGTCTGCCAAACAACCTCAAATGGCTTTATTGACTCGCTATACGCGTCGCACTGTAAGTTATTATCCCTTTTGTTGCCTTTTTCTATCCGAGAGCGTTATTATTACCAACACGTCCCGTTGCTGTCTTTCTTTATATTTATCTTCTTCCCGACAGTAGTTCTGTCTTTTACAGCTTTCTTCATTTCCTCTCGTGTGTCTCGTTCCTTCAGCCTCGAGTGATGAAGGACAGCACAGTGCAGATAAAAGGGATTCTGCTAAGTCATTCTCTGCAGCACTCGTACAAATCTGAATTTTGCTGTGTCACTCTGCACCCCAAATCTGTCACTGCACATTACAGTGAATGGCTCTCTGTTATTTGTGTCGCTCTCCCTCTCAGCATTTGTGAGTGTGTATGTGTGTGTGTCTGCATAGAAATGTGTATGACTTCTACAAAAGCCCCTGTGAGGACAGAGTCAGGTGCACTCTACTATCTTATGTCATTCATGCTGCAGTGAAAGTCACCTTGGACTTTGTAGTTAGACCCATTCATACTCAGTCCAGAGTAGAAATGTTCTTGGATGTACTTGAGTAAAAGATTAACATCACATCCGATATGCAGGACGTTTATAAAACAAATACACGCACCTTTCACGTTTGCTAACTTGCTGGGAACCTTTACGTCTGTCCTCCCTGTCCTACATACAAGCCTCTCACCACACGGTGAGTGTGTGTCTGAGAGGCACTGAGCAGACAGAATGCGACAGAGGCATATTTTCGTGGCTGGTTGTATGAAGGCACTGGATTGAGTCACGCTCCAGCATTTTCTGCCCCAGTAAACTTAACCCACTTTACCCAGCATCGAGGAGGCTTCCCAGCCGACGCCATGCACAAAAATAGACACAGGAAGACGCAAACGTACCCAGCAACACCGTTAAGTGGACGAGAAAACATTGTTTCCTTAACACTGAATTTACAATTAACACTCTGGTGAGCAGGCATGCATGTCTGCTCAGTGTTTATGAATTACTCTAGCGTGCAAATGGCACACTCACATTGACTTAGCATCAAGACATGCACGTGAGCCCCACGACCCCAAAGTCCACATACGATTAGGAATCTGATTTGAAGCCGCGTAAGCGTTAAATCTTTGATGATACGGCTAAATATTTTATATTTACAGACCGGATCATGAGGGGAAATGGGTTATACATGATCGTACTCCCGGGGGAAACACTGGGATACTGGGAAAAAGAGGGGGAACATGGGTTAACATATTTTGATGTGTGTGTCTATGCGTGTGTGTGACTACTTTTTAATAGTTGACAGAGAATATGAAATGGATCACTACCCTATATCCTGATGATTTAAATATTAATGGTTGTTTGTACTCAGACCTGCAGTATATTTATCGTCTCCAAGCCTTTGGACTGTGGAGGGAAGCTGGACTATCCACAGAAAACTGACGAAGAGGACATACAACCTACATGCAGTAAGACCCAGTGAACCTTCATGCCATTCTTATTACTTAATAAGTCTTTGATTCAGCACAGTGCTGAGGTGGTTAGCACTGTGTTGAATCAATGACTCTTACATAAGAAGGTTTTTTGGTTTGGACTGGGTCTTCTGGTTTCCTCCTTGTTGCTGTATATTCGTCCTGTGATACACCAGCAAACTGTCCAGGTGAACCCTGCCTCTCACCCAATGTCAGCTGGGATTGGCTCCAGCTTCCCCATGATCCATGATAGATGGGTGGAACTCATTGGTGATTTATTCCATGAAATATCATAAAATAGTTAAAATGCCTGTTTTCTGTTTCTCAGAGAAAAAGATGAGATCTCAAATCTTCTAACCAACAAACATAAACTTAAACATATTCAATTTACAGTGAACCTTCAGTTTCAGTTGGATTCTGACTGAAAATTTGATTTACCATTCTGGAAATGTATCTGACAACTGAAAACCCATAAACTAATGTAAGTTTTCCTGTCTTTCTCACACTCGAGCACAAATGTTTTCATCCCTCAGACATTTGCCTCCGACCCATTTGTCTACATGCAGGATGCAGCTGTGCACATAACCCTCGTAAACCTCTCGGCTGCTCATAAGTAGACAATTCTACTTCTTGATCGACAATGAATCATTATCACACGCAAACCACAAATAGAAAAGTATGCGCGCAAACAAATGAAAAGTACAAAGAGGATGCACCTGTGCACACCGTGTCACACACACACACACACACACACACACACACACACACACACACACAGACACACGCACACACTAACTAAAACCTTAATTTTCTTGTTAACCTTCTCATTCTATGATCCACAACACACTTGCATGTTTTCTCCCAGGAGTGCAGTAACCCAAGCCAGACGGTGCCAGCTCCACCTCTTGCTGCAGGCATGAGACTAAGCTGCTTGTTACTGTACAGATGGGGCCCCCCACCTATGACAGGTGCAGCAGCTCCTCCACTGCCTCACAAACCAATGACGAACGTCGGCCAAATGACTCAGGCAGAGTGTCTTTGTTAACACAGGAGAGGAGGAGGAGGAGGAGAGGAGCCCTCAGGGTTCTGGGAGGGAAAGATGTAATTTGAGGAGATCATCCCCACCTCCTGACACTACTCCAGGCCATCGCTGTCATCTTTGTAAGTAAAAATGTAAAAATCACAACAATGCAGTTGGTGAGTTTATTGTTTTAGAGTCTGCCTCTGTTTCTCTCCGTCTAAATGTCTGCACAACTCATGGAATCAAAGAACTATCCAGAGAGGGAGTGGGCTGACCGAGCAGAGCCAGACTGACTGCCCCCCCCCCCCCCCCCCCCCCCCCCCCGGGGCCACAGCCTCCATTGGGATCCCCTGTTTATGAACCAGTGCACCTCCCACCTTCCTCTTGCCTTTGTCCTTGCTGCAACTCCAAAAACCATGTGCAGTGACAGACAGGGTTTGATCAGTCAGAGATTTCACTGCAAGCTAATGTCCTGTCCCTTGGTATTTGCCATTTATTTACATTCGGCTCCTGTTATTGCCATGGGAACAGAGGAGCTGCAGGCGAGACATCAGGGAGGGGAGGCAAAAAAAGAGTGAAAAATGAAGGTGGAGGAGGGTTTTGTGGGAACATGGGGGCAAATCTCACATAATTGCCTCTCCAGTACACAGCAGGGGCAGTGATGGCCAACTCATGATGGACTCATGATTATTAATCAAGTGCAGCCTTTAACATATGTTTCCTTCCTTGCTTGTTGTCCTCCTGTGTCCTTTCCTCTATCCTTGTCATTTTCACTTTCCTCATTTCTCATGATTTCCCATTATTTTGTCTTTCCCCTGCTCGCTGTCTCCTTCTTGAACAGCAGGAGGAGCGGGATAAGGTCATTAATTATACATGTTACTGTTTCCTGGTCACAAAACACACGCACACACACACACACACACACACACCTCCTTCCCCACCTGGTCCCCTCCACTGGCCTGTGTTTGTGTGTGTGTGATGACAGATAAGAGCAAGTGTGAAGTTGCCCAATAAAAGATTGGTGTTTATTGGGGCCAAACGTCCATCAAACACAGACACAAAGACACAAAGACACACACACACACACACACACAGCA
Source organism: Paralichthys olivaceus (assembly GCF_024713975.1). Taxonomy (NCBI): domain Eukaryota; kingdom Metazoa; phylum Chordata; class Actinopteri; order Pleuronectiformes; family Paralichthyidae; genus Paralichthys; species Paralichthys olivaceus. The sequence goes on along the minus strand of NC_091099.1, from coordinate 11,393,467 downwards.
GCAGCAGGGCTGCAGACCATTGCTCATTAGAGCTGAACGTGTCCACTTATTGGCTCCATACATCAGATAGAACACGGCGGGGAGAAGGCTGGTTGCATCTAACAGCCAATCGTCTGAAGCGATGTCAGGAGTTTTTTTCTCCTTCAGCTCTCATACACTTTACTGAGGGACTCACAGTAAGAAGTGCAGGCACAGAAACAACAGCAAGGCCCGGAGGACTTGCTGTTCTTCAATGAATGATTGACATGGACACTTAAGTACTGAGGCTCATAATTTAAGGAAGCTTTGGTCAAGGCAAGGGAGTCCCATCACACAGCGCTCTCTAGTGTTCAAAGTCTCACACAACATCTTATTGGGAGAAGGCTAAAAGAAGTTGACACAGAAACAGCTCATGAAAGAAGAATTACAGGGATGCATTACAGATTTATATGAGCTTAAAACAGGCCATGACTTCCAAAAATACATTGAATATGGACAAACAGGAAGAGCAGATGAAAACTCACACAGAGACAGTCAACAGTAATGTTGCAACATGGCGGTTCAGGGTTTGATGCCTCTGGGAATCAGCAAACAAATGTCCCACAAAAAGTGACATAATAATTTACAAAGCTAGTACTTATACAGCACTATTATTTGGAAACTCTTTGTAGTGAGGATTAATAATCATCTGCTCCCAACTGCACCCACTTTAGGACAAGTAGGATGACATTCCATGTGAGATTGATGGTGCACTGAATAAAAGGGGTCGGCCTCTTCTTTATTATCTGCTTTAGCTCTATCCCTGATTTTGTTCCTCTGTACAAGAGTGGACATGCAGCTTTAATTATATCCTGCATGTGGGAAAAACCAGCGTTAGTGTCTAATGTTAACAAACTGTTCAAAGAGGGTTGTTCGCATATGAGAAAGAACAAATTTCAGGATCCTAAAATGTGATATAGAATCAAAACGAGTAGGATCCAGCTCTTTATAAACAGAAGCAATACTTTCACATTGACAATTCATGCCTCATACTAACACATGCATTTTTAAAATCTTGCAGAAGTGCTCGCACAAACAGAGCAGATAACAACATCTGCTCCTGAAAAACAGACACATCCGCATACAAACACCTCTAGACACATATTAATGGCCTTAACTGCAATGGCAGATGCTCACATCTGCTCAGGATAAGACACACACACAAGTGCATCCACACACCAACCTAGCACACACGGGTGAGTTATAAATCTGAAACATGTCACATTTAATTGTTCTTACAAGAAGTAATGAGAGCACAGAGGGTCAGCAAGACTCTCAGGATGATGTAAGTATTCCTCGGAGGATGGATGAGCATCAAACTGGCAACCTTGATTTCATACTTGGGTTTAATGCAGCGTGAGGGCAGGGTGATAATAGGATACCTGGCAACCGCTGTCGAGTGCACGAAGCTGGTATCAAGACAAGAGGTTTCAAATAAAAACACAGTGTACTACACTTTGTTAATGAAGCAAGAATGAGGGTAAGCCCCTGATGATAGGGAATCAAATTTTGAAATGACCTTCAGCGTGTGCAGACACATACTGGAAGCACTCCCCTGATATACGCCTCTTCTAGACAGAAATATTTATTAAATGCATGTTCCCCATCCCTGCATTTCCCCAAGAGGAGACCCCCAATAAGATCACTCAAGCCAGAGGAGATTGGTAAACTGCCAGTGGTGTCATGGATGACTGCTTCAGAAAATCAAGAACAGCTTCTGAGATTCTCCTCCACCCTCCTTGTCCAATTTGCCACTCTGAGCATATTCATTCCTCCTCCTCCCTGGCACCTTTACCTACAACATCTCTCATCCTAGCGCTCACTTTTCCCCATCCACCCATCTACCCACCCATTCTTCTAGCGGATCTGAACATGCTTGCCCAGAGCTTCGCTGCTGGGAGTCTGACAACACAACATCAATAAGACTGTCTGGAGCTGAGGAGATGCTATGGAGTGTGCAAATTGACCAGTGTGTATGTATGTGTTTGGGGGTGTGCACGTTTTGGATTTGTAGTGCATGTGCAATCATTTTGGTCTATGTAAGGAGAATGGTCCATTGTCTTTGAAATGTCAAATGTAAACTTTGTGCATGCTGTTTGCTGATTGATTTCACTAATATTGCCTTTATCTTTTACTATGTTGGAACTATTAAGGTGCACAATCCAAGCACACCTTTCCAGTGAGGGGTGGGTTTTCTGTATTTATACAATCAACTTTCCTTGGTCTTTCATTTCTGTTTGAATTGAACCATAAGATGTATTGCAAAATTATATTCTAAAGAGACGTTCTGTTTGATGCAATAATGTTAGTATTTGAATGGTGTCTTTTATTTTGTTGGTTTTTTCCTCTGTTCTGGAGACTTCCCTCTGCACTGCAGTTTTTGAGGCTGATATCTCCCTCTGTTGGTCTGGGGAGGGTGTAGACCTCTGAAGTGCACAGAGTCACAAGTTCTCTCTTTTTATCTGCCAGCGAGCAGCTTCATCACATGTGGAGGTCCAAGTGATCAGCTCTAAATGCCGCAAATCGTAGCCAGCAGTTAGAGAGACGATCCTTTCTGGATCCCTGCTACCTTGTCAGTTACACTCTCATTGCATGCTTCTATTTTCCCTCTTTCCTGTCTTTCTTCTACAAGAACACACCTTTCTCTCTCTCCCCTCAGGACAGTTATGACACCAGTCTAGGTCTTAGGCAACCAATCAAATTTGAGGATTCCTGCTACCGACTGCCATCCACCTCCTCTCTCTCTGCTCATGCAAAGAGGTCACAGTTCAAAGCCCCAGGGGGAGACGTATGGCGACGGAGGCGACTAATGTAGGGTCATTTGTGGAGGTTGAGGTGAAAATGGCAGAATAAAGGGAGGAGGAAAGGTGCATGAGACTGAAGGAGATAAGGAGTAAAGGTTAATAGGTTGAGGGGAGGAAGGAGACTGCTATTTCCTTAATGAATGTGTTTGTATGCGTAAAATTGTCTGATATGTAGATGTACTGATAGGATGATGTATGATACCTATGCAATGCAGGGTCACCCTTTGTCGCAGGGGTGACACAACTAATCCTCTGCTCGTTCATCAAAGATGTCTGAGTGTGAGTGTGTGTGCAATTTTAGTCCAGGATGAGAAAGCGTAATTGCTTCTAATTCTCTAAAGGCTAACAGCAGTACAGGGAAAAAAATCAAAATGCTGCAGCCCCTTAAGAGTGTGTGGTTTCAACATTGACACACAAACACAAATGCATTAACTGAAGTATTGTGATACAGTGAAATTGACATAATTCCGACGCTCATGTGTGTTCTGCGTATCTTTGCACTTTGACACTTGACTAATTCCCCCCCTCCCATCTTTCAATCGCCTTTCTTGGAGAATAATTTAAACATGCCTGTAGTCTGATGGCAGCCAATGAAGTGGAAAATCTGCACCCCCTGTTTCCATGACAACGCCTAACATTAAGTGCATCACCGGTCGGCTCCTCTAGTTGCTCAATTGTGCTGTGATTGATCTCATCGTTCGGGCCTCTTCAAGGGGACAAGAGCACATTTGACATGCTTGACACAGCCGCGCGCTCTCATACACACAGACACACACACACACACACTCAAACAGACAGGATCAGAGATGGTGCATGGCCGACATGCAGCACCGCTTCATCAAACAGGGAAAGTGGAGATGTGCGGCAGAGAGGAAAAGCTTCAAACAGGGAAATGTGGGAGTATCTCTCTCTCTACATGGTGTGCACTGATGTCATCTTCAGTAAAGCAGCAGTTGTGCTCTTTGTATCTGCTGTTTCAAGATATTGAAGATGATAAAGCTAATAAATACCATTAGGTAGAATAAGCTTTGTAAGTTGTATCAGTTTCACCTTATTCATTCATCAAAACCAAATAATCATTAAATCCCTAAGAAATACTAAATGAAAAATCAAATCCACTTCTACACTGTCTGTCCCTAATACAGACTATACCCTTGACAATTACTTATTAGGCTAAGATGACAGCTGGGTGATGGGGATCTACATCTAATCAGTGTTTGTGTGTGTGTGTTAGCATGTGCCCCATGTAGTTCCAGTCAACAGACACACCCCCCCCCCCCCCCCCTCTGCTGCTTACTTTGGCCTTTAAATGCTGCCAGCCAACCTGCTGTGAATTGAATGTGTGTGTGTTTGTCTGAATGGATTGCCAAAGGCAGTTCCACCTTGTGCTTCAAATCCAAACCTCACCAGCTTTGCCTTTCTCTCCTAATTATTTTCATCCAAGCAGCAAGGCGGTTGGCTTCAAGGACGAGAGTGTGGTCACTTCCCTCTTGGCTGTTTCATCCTCTTCACCGTGTGGAGACAGTGATAAGTGTGTGTGTGTGTGTATTTGTGTGTGTGCTATTTAAATACGCCATTCCTTAATGCAATAAATATGTGCTTGTGGGCAAGTGTGCATGTATGTCCAAGTTCCTGGCCATTTCTGTAATGGCTCCATCTGTTAGGGGCAGCTGGACACACACACACACACACACACACACACACACACACACACACACACACACACACACACACACACACACAGTCCGAGAGGGGACAGGCAGTGACACTGTGCCGAAAGAGCGAGGGAGCAATCAGATATACGACAGGAGTGAGAGAGGAGGAGCAAAGGAGCCTCTTTGATTAGACTGATAGAGCATCGACAGGGTTAATCTCTTGATAACTACTCCCTATTGATTTGCAAACATACGACAGGAGCTGATTGGAGCTGATACTCATGGACACTTACACACACACACACACACACACACTGATGTGTGTACATGATATGAATTAAATGACAGTACACGTCCTCAGGAGGACGACTTCTGTGGAGCTAGAGCTCGTTGATCTACTTACCTATATGCATGTATAATACACAAGTGGGGAACTTGAGCTTTCTCTGTTGCTTGTGTGTGTTTCTGTGCGTATATGCATGTCTCAATTTGTTCTTTCTCTCATATTTACTGAAGAGATATTATACAATAACAAGGAGCGCACTCAAACAGAGTTCATGGCGTGAAAAGAACAAATCAGCCACTTCTCTCAGATTCCGACAAGATTACTTTGCTCTCTCTATATTCTGTACACACTGTGTTTGTGTTGACCTGCTTTTCCATTGCATGTAACTACACTCAGGCAACACAGACGCTCACTGGTGCTTGTTTTATTTCATTTTCCTGCTTCACTGCCCATTACTGTCATTTTAAATGAAGAAACAGAGAGGAAGAGCTTTACAAAGCACAGGGATAAAAAATAGAAAATGTGCTGGAGCGAGGTAAGAGGACAGGGAGCTGAGAGGAGATACGAGTACATCTCTTCCACTTAAGTCCAGCAGATAGCCTACGAAGCCGTCTCAGCACTATTTTCCCATTTTTAGTCAGCTGGAGATTAGGAGGGGTGCAGCTTTTACAGGCTTTTGCTCCTCCATGTCTGCCATCTTGGGTTGAGGTCACCGTTAGCGGATACCTGAAACAGGACATACCTGTATACTGACTCACAAAGACAAGAAGGAATTGATTTGTTCCTCTTTTTTTCTTTTGACATGTGAAAGGTACATGAGCAAAGAAAATCAAAACCATAAAATATATTAACGGCATGCTGCCACTTCTTTTATATGAAAGGTAAAGAGGGTAAAAATGTGAAGAAGTTTTTCTCAGATTTGCTCCAGATGCACTTTGGCAGTGAAAAACAGACCCTGACATCCCTCTTTGATCACTAACAGTTTGTTTATCAGGGGTTTGTTTCTTTACATTTCTCGCCTCTACTGCTGTTTACAAGGGAACTGAAAGGTTGGATGAAATAAACATAATTCCTGAATCAAAGCTGCTGTTTTCCCTCAGCTCCTCTTATTTCCAGGGGTGAGAAACATTTTAGAGGAAGATTATGCGGTGTAAAACTTTGACAGACTCCTGCACTGGCTCATCTTGCTGTGATTCATTCACATAAATCTACAAAAGTGACTTTGATGCCCCAAAACTCAAAGACACAGATCGACTGCGGGGCATGTGAAGCTCAATGTGGCTGATGAAGATAAATGCAAAAGTCGTTTAGTCGCTGAAAATGATTCCCACAGCTCCTGGGCAAATCTGGCCATGGTGGCAGACAGCACAGATATAGCGGGCTTGATTCTGCGCCACATCTTTTGAAGCCAAGTCTATCTCCAAACAGCCCGCTAACACTCCTCTTTGGATTAGATCATGGGCCGATGTGCAAATACCAATTACAGCTCTCATATTAACGGCCAAAGAAACAGCGAGGGGCCGACAGACAGACAGATGGGCAGGTGGGCAGACAAACGGGACAGAGAATTGTGAAAGACATATGAACACTCTTTTGTTTTCAAAGCAATAAGTGTGTGCACATATTGCACAGGGGGAAAAGAATAAAAGGGGCCAAAACTACAGTGAAAAGAAGAGCAGAGGAGGAAAAGCGAATTGTAAAGGTGAAGGAGGAGAGGTGAGCAGAGAGAAGCATGTGTAGGCTTCCATTACTGTCGTGGGAGTTTTTATCTAATTCTGTTTGTTGGAATATGATCAAACAGACATTAAAAATACATGCAAATTCGTCGGAGGATGCATGGAGAATATATTTATTCTAAGGTCTGTACTAGTGGTAGTAAAACTTCAAGGAGTAAGGGAGGGATGTATAGGAGACAGGCAGGCAGCTAAATTATCTCAGTCCTAAAAAAGAGAGTGAAAAGAGAAGTAAGAACGCAGAGAATTTTAGGTTTCTGAGCTGATGTCAAATAGGTGCGATGTTTCACAGTTAATCCAATGTTACAGTTACGTCTGAATATGGTCAGAAATGTTAGAAAATCACTATCCTCTACTTCCAAAAGTCAGGTTTTCATTTCAAATCTCAGCCTGGGGGAAGACACTCTACAGGTTCCATTTCTGTCCACTATGTAAAGGGTTGGGAAGATTCAGACACCCACCTCCATATGATGAAAGTCTTGACGGACTGACTGAAGCTCCAACCCTGAACAGAATTGGACTTAGTTTCATCTAAAGTTGTCCAGGTCAGACACAGATAATCTGAGGAGGAGGAGGAGTCGCACTTTGCAACAAATCAAATTCTGCTAAATGTGCTAACACTGTGGAGGAGAGACAGACAATTTGACAAGATGCATGTCAATTGCAAAATATGGGGCGTGCTACTACTAAGCATAGAAGCAGCACCACTGCTTTGTGCACACGGCTGAGTTAGACTACTGCTGACAGTGTGAGGCTTCATAATCGCTCTCATCACCTCGTATTGTGCTGAATCACACCATAGCATTGCAGTAGGAGTCGCTTCATATGCAGCTTGTTGTCAGTTCATGATGATGTGTGTCCATCAGCCTCAGTGATGCACGTCGCTCCACACACCATTCACCAACACACACACACACACAAAGCCTTTTCTGTGTCAACACAGATAATCACTGTGAGACACATGTTGTACTTTGATAAAGCAGAAATCTGCCACACAGACATTGGTTGTGTTTCACAAGAACAATAGTGAATCGCCACTTTTAGAAATTCACCCAGTTCACTGCTGAGACCAGTTCCTCCCTTGCACCTCTTTTCTCCGCTCTGTCCTTCTCTATCGTAAATCAAAGGCCAGTGGTTTGTACTGAAGGGAGATAGGCACCACTCTGAAACACCAAGTCATTCAAAGACACCCTTGTTAATCAGTGCAAGGATACACACACACACACACACACTGACACAGACACAGACACATTTACACACACATGCACACGTACATTGCATGCAAACTGTAACTCTATTTCAGTTTTCCGCACAGCCTTGACATTTTTCAATACTATCTGAGACCTGCTGTGTCTCCCACTCACACCCAGCATTCTGCCTGGCGCCCCTAGCAACGCCGGCAGCTCGGAAACTTCTCAGATCGAGTTCCAGCATCACCACGGTGACTGCAGCTGAGACTGATTCATTTCAGCAGTCTGCCGGCTCGCAACACACGCTGCCTCTGCCCGTATGTCATTCTGGTGCTGCTTTCCTGCGGAGGAAACAGGAGGATGCTCTGCAATCCCCATGGTAACCTACCCGTGTCCTCATTGGAGACAGAAGTCCCTCCATGGCTGATTCGATTGGTTCTGGTGGGCTCGGGTCCCCTCAGCTGTGATAGTGTATTATCCCAGTCTGCAAATAGATCCTGTTAGAAACGCTGTCTCATCCTCAGAGCGAACATCTCCTCTGCAACGCAGCTCCCTACCCACCCAGAGAGCTGGGCGAACTGACAGGCACACAGAGAGAGTCTGTGTGTGTGTGTGACTGTCTCACACACACACACACACAGTGGGGAGCAGGAGGAGCGAGGGCAGAGCCAAACTTCCAGTGCTTCTCCTTCTTCCACCGACCTGTCAGTTGGTGTGTGATCTTCCTCTACAAACCACTGTGGTTTGAATGTGCAATGTCCATGGACGGCCTCTCTCTCTCTCCCCCTCCCTCCCTCTCCTTAGCTTCTCTTTCTCCCACTCTCTCTCTCTTTGCATGTCCCTCTCTCTCCCTGTCCCTCAGTGCCTCCAGCTACGTTTGTTCCCTTCAATGTGGCAAATGATTGCAGGTCTTTTTTTCGTGGTACAGTTCTCCTCCTCTCTCTCGTTCCCTGCTCACACTCTCCTCTCTGCCTCCTCTTCTCTCTCCCTCCGTCACTTCATCTTCTCAGCCCATAATGCTTCGTTTTCCACTCCTCCAACTCACTGTCAACCCCTAGTTCCCGCCCAAGCTCCTGACCGGGGGGGTCAAGCAAAAATGTACATTTATTGTGTGGGTGTGTGAGAGAGAGAGAGAGAAAGAGAGGAGAGGGCACTCACGGGTCCACTATTGTCCCTCCAGACAATAGTGGCTCTTAATCGCCTAGCAACCTGATCACCCTCCATTCTCTTTATAGACAAGACATGAGTCACCCTCTGAAACACACAGACACACACACACAAACCTTGATCCTCCTTCCCGCACATACCCACATATGTTCACACGGCTACAGCTGCACCATCACCTAGTGTTTACATTCACAACATGTGACAGGTTATCATGGCCGCTCTATTGTAGGCTGCTCTGATAGTGTCTGATGTCTAAAGGTTTCTCGTTTGTTTCAGTCTTATAGAGCTGCCATTAAAACACAAACTGGACATGGAAGAGGGGATGCTCACCCGACCTGCATCTCTGTGTGTGCGTTTGTGTTAAGTGTGTGTTAATGTCGTCCCTAAGTGGATGAAAAACAATGACAAATCATCACCTCTGCTCTGAGCTGCATCTTGCCGTTGCCATGGCAACAATGCCTGGGTTCGGAGCACAGGGAGGCGGTGAGACCATTAAAGAAGGCTATAAATAAATAAAAATAGGTACATTCCTGTGCCTGTTGCCTCTCTCAGTCGCAGCGGGTGGGTGTAAAGACATGAGTGGTTCATGTATGATGTAACTGGCCTCACTGCCTGGACTCTCTCTCACAAAACACACAAGTTCTTACATTTAGCAAGCCTTCTCTGTTTTGATAAGAAAAAACAAACATTAACGATGATGATTCCTCATTTGTTTTTATGTACTGTACAACAAACTATGCAATGTACTTAAGACCTCTACACTCATGTTCATTATACACCAGTTAGTAACAGGAATAGTCCTTAAATATAAATTCACAAATATCTAGAATGGCACTCACAAGACTGTATGCCTAAATCAAGTTGAACCAAATTTCACATAACAGTTCCCTAAATAAGCCAGATTTTGTTTCATTAGTATCCATCATTTATTCCCTGAGAAAACTGTGAAATTGTTCCTCATCTTACAATATCAAAGAGTGTGACAAAAGATTCCTGGATCCAAACCCCTGATCCGGATCTGGACCAAAATGTAATGGCTTCTTCCCTGACCCATACTGCATCCTTCCTTCCACCATGTTTCATGGAAATCCAATCTGCTTTTTTTGTGTAATCTTGCTTACAAACCAACAAACCAACAAACACATGGACAGGGATGAAAACACAACCTCCTTGACAGAGGTAACTAAATCTACATTTCTAAACAGCATGGAATTATTGGAAAACACTTCCCATGATCCCATAATAGTTGTAAAACAGGTGGTTGGCCATCACTGTGCAGTTAAGCAGCAAAAGATTTTCATTCATTCCACTAATCAATTAACTAAACCACAGTGTTGTGAAAACCATCAGTTCCTCACATGAAGAAAACATAAAGGGTCTGAGGATGATTTAGTGTTAAAATGTATGTGTGTGATCAGTGGCTTCCTGACTGAAGCTGGAAACCATGTGATGACTGTCACACCATCGTATTACCGTTGCACTGATGAAAAAGCAGACTGGCCTGGGCAACTCAGACGTCTCTGCTGAGGTACTGAGATGAGATGCCACCGCTGATATTGTATCAGTCATGACAACTTTACGTCTTCATTTTTAATTGAACACACACAGAACAGCACGATCACAGACAAGAGCTATAAACTGAAACACTGCTCAGGGGCCGAGGAGGTGAAATCTGATGCAGTTTTCATAATCACTGAGCTAATTAACATCTAATTAATGCAACCTTCATGAACAGGGTTTATAGGCATGTGTTTCATTTATAAAGCATATTTAAACAGGGCATTTCCCATAGGAGAACGCTCCATGATCCACTTCACATCAGCCTCTTCACACAGAACACAGCCATCAGACCATGTGATTTGTAACACAGCTCACACACACACACACACACACACACACACACGCTTATTGACAAAGCAAAAATTGGATGAGTGCTGCAGAGGTTTATAGGGAGACAATGGCAAGAGTTTGAATCTCATTATTCAGCTGACCTCTGACCTCAGAAGTGTGATTGACCCAATGAAATCTCCTAAATGTGTGATTTTAAATAAACCCAGAGCACCTTTACCCCTCACAATTCCCAGAATGCCTTTTCTCATTTCTCTTCAAACAATTTCTTCCTTTTAGCATTTGGTTTCCGCTCTTTTCTTTATGTTGGCTGAATATATATTGCTCCTTTAGCTTGGCCTACAGACAACGACTATTTTGTATAAGGGTGAGGCGAGGTTGAAAATGTGCATTTACTTCCACCAGGGTTGATGTGCATGTGTCTGCCAAACCACGAGTATCATACGGCCTCATATATCATCATCACGCCACGCTGCTGACAGTGAACGTTAACCTGCCACCAAATCACACACATATGCACACATAAAGTACACACACACACACACACACCCTGTTGTCCCTGCCCCCAACCCTTCCTGCACATAGCCATACATAAAGGGATGGAATGGGTGGGTGTGATGTAGGGGGGGTGATAACCATTACAATCACGGGACAATACTGCACAGCGCACTGCAATATACTGCACATTGCCCTTAAACCCATCCCCACCCGCTCTGTCTCCCCATCCCCCTTCCTCCCATTCCTCCCCACCTCCTCCTCACCCCCGTCCCCGTAGCCTCAGCTGGACCCTAAAATGAATCCCCAGAGTTTTTACATCACGCAGATGTGAATTGACACACGCCAGTCAGAGTGTGCTTCTGATTCACTGCTCTAACTCCTTGTGGATCTTATCTGGTTTCTTTTTTTACATTTTTAGATTTCTGCAGAATTCAATTGCTGCTGTTCTTTCTCGCTTGTGTAGCCAGATGAAAATGTTGCTGTATAAACTGCATTTGCACTGAGCCACATTACGGACAAATGTGAAAATGGTGTGTTATTTTCTCTGGCTGTTACGTCTTTCTACTGAGAGCTGCAATTATGCCGCAAAAAGCAGACGTCCAATGGGCTGAGGTAATTAGCCGCTGCTGAACAGAATGTAACTTTATGGGGAAACAAAGGAATTAATTGCAATGATTACCAATTAAACTACATCACAGCAAGAGAAGGAGCATAAGAGGTTCTATTCTTTCTTTTTGAGCTGATCCAGCTCCCTGCTTGGACATGTGTTTTGGTCTTTTAATCTGTTGTCCCATCTGCCATTATGGCTGCTCCAATATTTTTCTGCTTTTTTAGGGATGGCTCCACTTTTCAGTTAGTTTATTAAGTTTGTTTTTGATATTCAATCATGGAGTTTCACTCAGGGATTATGCACGTGTGTGTGAGAGTGGTTTGAAAAGAGGTTGCTTCAAAACCGGGTCCAAGAACCCAGGTGATTAGATGGAACAAGAGTAGGTTGGCAGCCCAGTGGGACAAAGTAACAGAAAGAGACAGAAAAACAGGGGAAAAAAAGAGAGAAGTCATATTCATCGTTTTTCACTGTGTGTGTCGAGGCGACTGACTGGGAATAGAGGGACTCATAAGTCAGTGTGTGACCCTGTCACAGCCTTATAGCTAAATCAATGCCACGAGAGAGGGAACTGCTGCTGACTCTCACACAGCAGACTGGGACTTGTTCTATACACAGGCCAATAGCATCGACAAGATGAGTGCCTGTTAACAATCACTGTCAATACTATGGGTGGTCAGATGGAAAAGCAGATAGACTGGAACCATGCTGCTGCAGGTTTTACATGTTTGGGCACATATGTCATCCATGTTCCATTATCCTGGAAGAGGAAACAATATTCATGGCTTGTTTTGTTTTGAAATTAAAAGTTGGTTTTAGTCAATATGAACCAAGAGTTTTCTCTTATTTTCATTTCATCATCCAGAGCAAACCATTTACGCAGGCAAAAAAGCAGTTGGCTAAATTGATATTGACAGATTTATGTGGTATGAATCTGTGGGATTTATAGCAAGCCAAGAAGACTGTTAATTATAAATCAATTAACCACATTATCACCATTAATTATTTAAAATCACCATTCCTGGTGGAGACTTGAGGTAAGCTGCGGTAAAGTAGATGGGTTAATCCAGGAATTACTCGCAGTGATATCTTAACACACGCACTCAAACTGTACCTCTGAAAACAGACAGAGGCTCGTGCTTGCTCCAAAAGCTTTCAACTGGATTTTAGCGCAATTGCTTACTGTTGTTTGGTGTCGAACTTGTGGCCGGGGCTCAGATTTACTATGATATATTGGAGTGTGAAACTACTACAGCCAATTTCCAGAGCCAAGGGTCCTGGCCTTGTTTAAGAGAGCTGAGCTGGTTGTTGCCAGAGGGAATTTGTCCGACATCCAATTTAAAGTTCATTAAATAGCAATCCCAGGAAACATGCTGCACGTGCACAATGACGGGCTCTTGCACACACACACACACACACACACACGCACAAACACACACAAATGTGCACAAACTCAGAAAATGTCCTCCACTAGTATGCACACTGATATACATTTGCTATGTGTGGCTGCCCTCATTGGCCTGCAGTCCTGGAGGTAGTTAAAGGGGGAGAGGGGAAGCCCCACTTCTCTCACACCTCACCACGGCTCAGAGGGAGGAACATCTTATCTCACCACTGCAGAGAGACAGAATTAGAGAGAGAGAAAGATGGATGGGAGAGGGTAATGTGTGCCGGGGTTCTGCAGCGAGGACATAAGGGACAGAAAGCGAGAGTGAGAGAATATTTAATCAGTCTCATTTCCCTCACTTTCATGCGTCAAAGACACAGCCTTTGTGGCTGCACTGATTAGAAGGTTGTTTTAGCCTCATTCGAGAAATCCATCTCCCACAAGAACATATCCAATAGCAGCTCGGGAGCTTCTTTCAGATTCAGACCCGACACGACGCTCTCTCCACCTCCTACATGCAGTGCAGGTGTGCAGTGAAGTACTAATATCAGCACTTTCAACCATTTAACCCTTATTTAAATGCACATTTGCATGAAAAGGAAATGTGGATTGGTTTTATTCATCATGAGCCATGGCAGGAGCATGCACGATGCTATGAAGTCACTCCTGAGTGGTCTCCTAGCAACTGTTGTCAGGGGCAACCAGCATTCTCTGCAGACAGCACACCAAGCCTTGCAGAGAGAGAGAGGGACAGAAAAAGAGACACATAGAGAGTGACAGCGTGGTTGAGAGTTGACCACGGCCAAATTACCGTTTTTGGACCCCTATTTCAAAATTCATCCCTCACCATCTCATGTCAGATCTCATGTAATGGTTCCTGAAAAGCCAGTTTCTGGTCACACAGCTCTAGCCCGGCATGTTCAGCATGCTGATTTTTGTTTTCAGGCACAAACACTCACATCGGTAATCTGACCTATTTCCATATCTCTGATTCAGAGTGTGTTCTCACACACATGCCCAAAGCAGACGCTCACTATTGCATGGACCAGTCCTGTTACACGTACATCACCCACCCACATTCACACACTGCCATCTACTGCTAATCCTCAAACAAAACATGCAGCTACTTACTCAGCTCAATGATAAATGAAGTGTGAAGTGCATGAGAAGATGACATTGAAAATACAATATAGTAGGAAAAACAAATAATTAGAATAGTGTTTACCAAAAATGTGATCTTTGCTTAATCTCCAGTGATCGTGAATAATGTCAAACACACGCAGGCCAGATAGAATAATAGGATGTATAATGAAAACACCCAGCTCGCTCTTTCCATTTCCATATTGATAAGATGTGGATTCCCATCGCTTACTGGAATATTAATACTCACACTTTTTATTCATCAAGTTCATCTCTTTGTTATCTTGTGTCTCGGATCTGAATATAATTGAATTCTTGTCCACAGCACAAACACACATCCATTAACAGGCCATGAAGATGCTAATAGGATTTCTGGAGATAAAATTACTCTTCTGTTTCAGAATAAAGAAGGTGATGAAATTCAACGAAGAAAATACACTGACCGTTAACTGTGAGTTAAACAGCAGCGCATGGCGAGGAATGTGAATTAACTTAGAAGGCACCACCACATACGTGATATCTACAGGAATATTTGTAACCTGTGTAGATTAACAGTAATTCAACATTCAAATACATTTACTGTGTGAACTCATCTAAATTAACATCAGTTATGTGTGAAATATTGTTTCTATGGCTTTTGTTGAATTTGTTGTGGATTATGCAGATTGTGTGTAATCGAATGCTATAACTGAAAAGGAATACGACAGCAAAGTCACTCATAATCAAAAAGAGATGAATAATAATAATACATTTCATTTATATAGCACTTTTAAAGGGTAAATACTGCCAAGTTTAAAAAAAGAGATAAAATTAGAATCAGAAACCCATCCACCCTTAGTAGTAGAAATTACTTTTTGGCATCTATCAAACAGTGTTGAGCCAATTCACAGAGAAGTGGATTTACAAGTACAATATCGTTTTGAATAAAATAGAACAAAGACTGGTTAACAAGGTAAAAACAAGATATAACTAAAATATGCCCGATGCATGTTACAATTAAGTAAATGCTTTTGCAGGGCACAATGCAATTCTAAAAGATAATCTCATATGAGGTGAGCAGTCTTGCTATAAAATTATACAAACGCTCATATAAACACAGAAATGATAAGAAGATGAAACCACCATACAGGAAATAAAGAACTGGGAAACAAAGATCAATATGACTTTGTCTTTCCTTGTTAATTAATGATGTGACATAATATTCCATAAGGACTAACAACAATGTAAGCAGGAAAAACATTAGTTTCACAAGGAGCCCAGAGGCTGGAAATTCAGGTATTTGATCCAGATAGTTGGCAGGTCTCAGGCCTGGTCTGGCCTGATAAAGAAGTGATGATAGACGAAGGAGAAAGTGCCCCCTCCTCCCTCATCAGCTGCTACTGCGATGACTTTATGTGTCAACATGACCCCTGGAGGCTCATGTAAAACTGCTCTGTGGTCAGCACTCAAAGGTTGTGGGCCGAATATATTGTCCACGTGAGAAATACCTATAGCATACCATATTTAATGCAATAGAAAAAGGAAGGGAGCGAAACAAAGCATGCATGCTGTGATTGGTGTATGGCAGTGAGATTTATCATCCACAGATTATGCTCATATAGATTATCTTCATTTGAATTGTGATATAAGAGGCAGTCATAACAAAGTGTATGCTCAGTTGTGATGTGGTTATGAGGCATTACAGGCCTGGTGTGTGTCTGTTGGGTAATATATTATGCATTACAGAGGGGATTAGTGTGACTGAGGTCTTATAATGCTGGAAATCAGCAGCTCTGATATCAGTCACATCAGCCATATCAGCACAGCTACATTAACGGGACAGGAAACACAAACTGCTTTTACCCTGCGTGTTTACAAATGTCAACAGACTCATGGGGCGATGACATTTACAGTGACATGTTGAGAAGATGCCACTGTTGACCTTGTTGCTCCATGAACTGCAGGGGTTTTACATCTTCACTGTGAATAAATGCCAAGACCTGACGACAAATATACACACCGCACTCCCTGCATTCTCCAGGAAGCCAATACACCTGGAGAAACTGTCAGAGCATCATTAAAAGCACATTTTCAGATTCTTCTCATCCCCTGTGGAGCGTACGAGACTGTGTCTGGGTCAGATTTAAAAGTCTTCATCCCCCTCTAGAGGCAGATTAATGAAACTACAACAGACCGCTTCCTGTTTCTCTTTGCTGTGTCCTTCTCTTTCATCATCTTCCTTCCCTCGCAGCTCTGTGGTGAATCATCTGTAAAATGTGCATCATGGAAACATCCCCCCTAACTTGTCTTAATCCTGTCAAAGCTCGGCTATCATGTTCTAAAGCGGAGCCACTTCCAAACTCCTCAACCACCCAGCAGTCATGCATAAATCAAAAATGAAGTAAGTCACCTTAAATGATGCATACACACATATTATTTTTTTTACACTGTTGCAGGTACATTTACTTTAACCAACTGATCTTTTATTGCAACCCAAACACTAAGTTTTTATGTTATGCCTGATGCTTCATTAGTCTTAAAAACGTACTCCCGAAGCTGGATTTCCACAGTATATTTTTATAGCTATAAATAAATAATAATCATCTAATTAAAAGGTGGCCATCCTGCTTCAAATATCAATAGTCATAAAGCAGATACTTTCTCCCTTTTAACTGCACATTTTTAAATGGAAATTAAACTTAATTGCTCTAAGTATATTAACAATATCTTGGGGGAAATCATATAATTATTAATTCAGTAACTTTGTACTGAGCATGCTTTGCAGTAACGTAATTGTTGCTAAGACAACCAAGGCCACACTTGTCAGTGGAAGTCTGAAACCTTGAGGAGGAGATGAGGAAAAGTCTGTGTTTCAGACGTCTCTCTGTTAGAGGCTTAAATGATCTTTACAGATTCAAAGATGGTGAATTAAAAAAAATTCCAAAAATGAACTTGTGTAAGAACATTTCTTTAAAGTTAAAAACAGATAGTGGTACAGGCAACAGAGGCAGTGTTTCCCAATATTTACTTCATTTCATGTCACTTCCTGTTCCAAACAGGATGTTGGATGTTGCCCTCCCTCCTCCTGGTTTTCACCTCACCATCACATTGTGATCCAGCCATAAAATCACTACTTTACACATGTAAATGTTCTTCCTCTTTTGAGTCTGACATCAACACACTGTGCACACAGCTCAATCCGAAAAAGAGGAATCAGTAAAACACAATCAGTGTTATAAATATGCACATGGTCATGTCACAGGTTTGTGTGCACTGAATGTGAGTTGAATGTCTTTTTGCCTGTGTGCAGCTGTGACATTTGAAATTTTAACAAGGAATTTTTCGTTATTCCTGCTAATCCTGACGGACAGTAAAACCCCAGAGGGAGAAGTGAAAGGTGGATTAAAGCAAAGTCATTCTCTGTATTTGAAATCAGGCGATGGAGCTAACTCCAAATTTCTCACCAATGAACCTGCATCATATGGTTCATGTGCAACGTGACTCACCCGTCACATTGACACTCTCTGTTTATGCTGCTAACAAGACAGCGCTTCATTATGACCAGGACCTGCTCTCTGTTAACTCACTCCATATGGAAGACAATCAGCCCCACTGGGACCTGTGTCAACCAGAGTGTGAAATGTCAGGAGAAGTGTACACACACAGTGCACACACGGAAATACACACACACACACGCAATTACATTCACAGCAACAGACAGACACACAAAGGGAGAGAAAGTGAACTTGGAGGAAAATCTTCCCACTCAGACATCTGTTCGGTCCCAGAGACAGATGGCGGGCCAATCAGACCGCCTGGTGCCTCTGTGACCCCCCCCTCCCATGCCACCCGGCAGCCCCTCCCCAAAATCTGCATCCTGGCACATATGACAAGTGGCACCTTGCGAAAGTGTCAGTGCTATAATTTATGTATTCATTACATTAAGACTTGCATGCAGCAGACAATAAAACATGAATCCAACACAGCCTGCTTTGCCTTTTTCTTCACAACTCACAACAAATGTATTCACCAAAGGTTCACACAGATCAAGGTTGGACATGACAAAAAAGAGAAGACAAACACTTATTGACCTCCTCCTCTGCTGATAAAAGCAGTGCATCTCCCATACAGCCACAGGCCCCCCTCAGATTCTACCATGATTGATTAAACTGGAATACACCAAGCTTATTGTGTTTTGATGCCGCCACTTCGAGCAGAAAACCCTCATTTATCTACCCTGAAAGCTGCATTTCCACGGCAGCTTGACCTTCTTAAGGGGACAGCCGTCAGATAAATGTCCTACTGGGTTTTTGCTGTGGGCAAGGTCCAGGAACAAAACTTCAAAAAAAGAAAGAATCGCTTGAAGCTGCTGCAGGAATTTCATCTCAACATTTTGTTTGTTCTGAAAGCATTGATTCACTGCACCACATTGCAGGTCATGTGGGTACAAGTTGTGTGTGTGTGTGTGGGCGGTGAGAAAAGAAAGCTGTGGTTCTTCCTCATGCTGCCCTTCAATCAATGAAATGGTCAGTACCTCACAGTGAATGCAAATGCTCATCTCAGCCCATGTTCATGCACAGATTCATGCGCTGCATCGAGCCAAAAATCTCTAATTAGCAAACCACGTTTGGTGGTTTTCTGTGCACCTGCCGAGGTGGACTGAACAGATCCCGAGAGCTGTGATAAACATCAGGATGGAGGCAGAGAGAGGAAGCTGGGGCAGACTTTGATGAGCATCTGCCGGGGGGACACGCTGGGTCACGTTCTGCTTGTTAAAGGCTTTTTCATTAACCCCTTCCTCACATCAGCTACATGAGCTAAGCCTAGCTAATAACCTGGCTCAAAGCCGGGTGGCCATTAGACACACAACAGCCCATGTCACACTCCACTGCAAAGCCTGCCATGCATTAACATGCAGGAGGGGGTGCATAATACACACACTGCAAACACATATTCACACCTGAGACCTTCTCTCAAACGACCACGGCTGAGGGAGCACACACTGTGGTGAAGTCAATTAGAATTGAGGCTCCCTCACCTCTGCAGCTCATCAATAGTCCTTAAAGCATCTGCAGTGTAAACAGCTCAGAAGATTAAGTGGTATGCGGTTGTCTGTCACACACACACACATGCATAATATTTGCCTTGCGTTCCTAGTACGGTTTCTGGACGGTGTTTGGAGTATCTCCAACTGACAAATTCACTGGGGAAGCCAGCCAGTGCTAGTGCTGATATGTAAAGTACAAGCAACAGCGTATTTTCAGAGCTAACCTGGTTGTCCAACTGTTCTGTTAACCTTTCCTCAACTCGACTTTGTTCTCTCTGTTCTGTCTGTACAGAAGATCCAGATGCCCACACACAGTGACATGAGGTTTACCTTCCATTTCTGATTCATGGTTCATCAGGAGAATCTCAATGCTTATTGGAATACACGAAAACTTACAGTCGCTGTCCTGGAGCTGCGTGATACAACTGTCCAGAAGGAAAAAGAACAGGGCTTGGAGAAAAGTCAACGAAAACAGTACGATTACCAGGAAAGAAAATCTCTCCCTATATCTAATCTCTCTATCTATAGCCTCCTTCAGTTAGTCAGTTGCTCAGTTATCTCAGAAAACAGAGCACTGACCATTCTCGACAATTCTCTTCATCCTCAATATGTCACAAAGGTTTTGACCAAATCCAGACTAAAGCAGGATTTCTTGACAATGCACCTCTGATCTGAGACCGTCCGATCAATACAGTTAGTTTTTTTTCGTTTTTTGGGGGGGGGGGGGGTGGGCAATCAATACTGTGATCATGGACAATTCCCAGAGCCACAGAATCAAAGCACCAATCGAGCTTTGTCAGTGCCTTTGAGGACTCAGCAAGAAGATTTACATTCAACCTTGAAGAGACCGATTATGCAATTACATCTAGATAACAACGCAGACTTATATAATATATGTAATTTAAAATCAAATGATGGTGTGAGCTCATCAACACATTTTAAGCTTATTTACATGAGCTGTATTAGCTTAAACATTTGTGTAGCTAATGTATGGTTCAGTCTCACCGTTTCATCAGCCTTGTTTCCAGCAAGCAGCTGTTGTGACAAAAGACTTTCTTTCTAAAAAAATTTTTTAAATTCTAAATACTGGACCAAACTTTTAGAGCATCAGAGTGAAGACACACACTGACCAATGAAATAAACCAGCGTCAATTACAACACACGTTTTTACACACACATTTGATGTTCACTGAAAATATTGAGATGGGGATAATGTTATGTTTTCTTGAGGGAGGACACTGTCGAGAGCTTGTGACATGTGTGACACAAGGTTCATTTTGTAACTAGTAATCAGAAATCAGGAAATCAAGCATGTCTGTGAATTACATAAAAAACATTTCCCTAAATTGTGATGGATCGGTAACCTTAGCTGGATATAGCTCTAAAACTCAACAACCTACTGCTATTCACATTTCACACACAACAAAAACACACCTGTCAAGTGTGTGACACTATTAAATCCATTGTCATTAGTATACTGACCACAACTGGCAAAGTGAGGTGTATTTTCCTGCTGTGCTTCTTTCCCTCTGCAGCAACTCCACAGCTTTAGTTTGCAGACATCAGCAGAACCAGCTCCTAACATCACTCAGGCGTGACTGTTCTGCAGTCAGGCTGCAGTATTACGGAAATTATAAGTGTTAAATTATTTTTATTGTTATTATAGGGAAACTGGCAGTGTACAGATAAGCAAAAAACGAAGTAGTGAGGATGAGGAAGTACAAGAGTATTAGAACAAGAAAATATAAACATATATTGGCAGATTGGGAGACAACAGAAAATATAGCAGTAGTGAAATCTCTGTCTGTTCCTCCCATTCATTCTACACACAGGTAGAAATCTGCGTGAGGTATTAATTGGTCCAGAGGGAGAACTTTGAAATGACTGTCTGTTCCGGCAGTTGTACGAAACCTAGTGTGATTGTGTTGTGTAAGCTTCTGTTTGTTTACATATATTGGATTGGATTATTGTCTGAGTTATTGAAAAGTAATGATGTGTGTACCAGAAGTAGAAAAATATTCTTTCTACTCTCATGTGTGCACTCTCTTATACACAAACACAGACACACACACACACACACACACACACAGGGTTATCAGCCTCTCCCCATTCGCCATTGTTACTGGACATTAATCAATTATCTCAGTATGATGTCATCCTGCTAACCCTCCCCCACAGTGTTTAGCTTTACTCCATTTGGAAACTGGCTGCTCTCTTGTGTTGTGCACCAGATCAGGGAAATAACTAATAACCTATATATCCAGTGAAATAATCTCTTCAATGATAATTCAGATATTCTTGTTTTACAGGCACAAGCAAAAAATGCACATTACACATAAATCACATGTATGTGGCCAACATCCAGTGTATAACGTCATAGAAGCGGTGATTTGATTAGTGCTGAATGAATCCTCTGTTTTGCTCACACTGAGTCATCTGGTCTCCATCCTCGGTGGCAGGATAATTGAATGAAGGATGATAATGAAGAGGCATGGACGCCAACATGAAGGGCAGCGCCAGGTCTTTGTCTTGGGAGTTTCTGTGCAGTTATGGGTTTGTTGTTGGATGCTTGCCCGAGTATAAATAACACTTCAATCATGAAGTTATCACTTATTATCTTCACACGCAGGACAAAGTGCAAGCCACACACTTACGGCTCTACAGACACGATGATTGTTATGATATAGGTGTGCGATGATGTCATCTACCGAAAGAAGACCTTGAACGTGTGCCGCACGCTGCACTGAGGAACGCGAAATTTGCGAGCCATTGTTCTCTCACTGTATTCCGAGCAGAACCCTCCAGCAATATGAAGATAATCCACTTAACTTGTGTGTGTGTGTGTCGAGATACCAACTTGCCCTGCTTTCCCTCAGCTGTATTTGCAGAGCCCAGTGTAACAGATAGCAAAATGCATGTTGATCAAACCAACGCTCTGACAGAACTGTGAGATAAACTAAATTCCCATTTTCGACAGCCTCATTCCCTTCACTAATGGTAATTCCATGTGACTTTTTATCAGCGTGTGCTGAATTTATAATAAAATTTTGATTAGCTGTATCTAACAGCTAAACCATCTGACTGGAGCCTGTGAAATTTAGACTATAATCATTGCTGTTATTTACCTCTTACGGCTAAACAATCGCAGCTGCTCTTTTTTTTTTCTGTTTGAATTTGATTCTGCACTTCAGAGTGCCACCATATATCCATGCTGGAGAAAGCTGCTCTTCTCTGAGCTCTCCGGAGCCAAACTAATCAGGTCATGATGGACGTGGTGGCAAGAGACTATAGTGGCTCTAGTTCTAAAGAAACCTTGCAATCAAGAGCACACACATTCATTTAAACCACAAAAGAAACAATTTTAATAGAAATACAAGTCCAGGAACAAAGTGGTTGATCGCTCAGTCCCAGTTCAGATGAAGGAAGAAGCTCAGAGATCTTTGCAGCAGCACCAAGGCAATGGCATGCTCCATTGAGGTTAAATGATAACATCTAGTTTGTGATCTGTTCCAAAATCAGCTTGTGTCTGAGTGTCTTAGCTGGAGACTTGAGACTTGTTATTGATCTGTACATCCGTCTCCATCAGACCAGGCAGGCAGAGAGCCAGGTTTGTCCATGTTGATACCATCGGCGTAAAATTCCCATATATGTATAAAATGTGCCTGTATGAAATTAATCTATTGCTTTTAAAATACAACTGTGATTCCCCTGAGACTCATTTATCAGTTTCTCCCCCCAGTTACACTATATACTATGAGGTGAATAGCCGTAATTCTCCTAATATAGACTCAGTAGTCCCACTTGGCCCAGAGTCTGTGACAGACATGGGACCAGTCAATATCAGTGAGACAGTGTAAGTCTCGGCCAATCACATTAGCTCCAGAAAAGCGGAGCCCAGAGGAGAAATAAAACACAATTTACTGCATTCATTCATCAGGAGAAAACAGGACAGAAAAGAAGAAAAAAGAAAATGAATCTATCTGTCATCCATCCATCCATCCATCCATCCATCCATCAATCAATCTATCTATCTAGGTGATTATTTGCTTAGCAGCTCCTGTAATTACTGCAGGTGATAATCAGTTATACACCTGAAATATTAATACACACAGACGCAGGAGGCGTGATCAATATTAATCTTGGCTCAAACGCATACACATGTGCAAACACACTCACACGCCCAAAACAAACATTTACATGTGCTTCATAAATTCCCATTAATAATTAAGATAGGTTCAAGCCCTGAACACAATGCAGGGGATTTTGTGAACAAATCACTGAGCTTTGAAATTAGTTATCAGATGTCCATCTTGTTCACTGTGGATGCAAAGGAAAATCCACCACAGAACAGATTTAAATTGTGTTATTCCTCAGCCTCGGTGAGCTTAACAGACGTAAATACATCTCTGCCAAAGACAACACCGAAAGAGCCAATGACGTCCACACTTTAGTGTCTCGCTTGCTGCCAACTGGCGGAGGCTGAAGTGGCTCTGAATGGTGAGGAAAATTGTGGATGTGGGGCTCTGATTGTAAATGGAACAGTGACAGTAAAAAGTCGTGACAGTGAGCTGGTTTTCCTGTTGGGGTGACAGAAGGAAAAAAATCTGGGTGACAGCGAGGCATTCCAAGGCTGTCAGCTCTGACAGTAAGAGCACTTGTAAAGGAACGCCCTCTATGCTAATGCTAACACATGCAAAGCAGCATGTTCAAAATGGAATCATGGGGCAGCAACTGTCTGCAGTATGAGACAAAGTTTAGGTAGAATGGCAGACCATTCAGTAGAGTGCAGACCTCACGCCACGGCTCGGGAGCCAAGCTGCACCAAACTGCACGCACTCACATTTGTTTCATAGACGTCTATGAATTATTCTCTGGGGAAGAAAAGCTGAAAATGTTGAACCCCCAAAAAAGTGACATAATTCCTGGATATGTCACCTGATTCGGATCCAAACCAAAATTAAAAGGACTGTTTCCTGACCCATACCACATCCTAAGTTTCGTGGACATCTTGCTCACAAACAAAAACCAACCATCACACAAACAAACAGATGGGTGAAAACGTAACCCCTAATAATAAATCTACCTATTTACCTCTCTGTGCCATACAAAGAAAAAAAAGTGTGTTTTCGTGGGAACAATAAAACATAAAATACATATTTTACTTTCTCCGTTTCTAATTTATTCCTTCTTGACTTCCTGCCTCCATCACGTACAGTTCTTTCCCTCTTCTTCTCTCAGCCCTGTCCATCATCCCCTGCCACTTTTACCCCCCCCCCCCAAGTGGAGTGCATGGCCTATTGCCATAGTAACAGACAGCCATGACAGGTGGAGATAGCAGGTAGTGCGGCGATGCATGACTCCCCCTGGGACTGCAGAATGCCAAAACTATAGAATGAGAATAAGTAGAACATGCCCTCTTATACAGAATCACCTGTGTACATTTAATTTATTGAAGTGGGGTCCAATCCTTATCTGTATTCTCCACATGCAGCAAAGCCACTCTGCCATTGTTTCACTCTGCAGCTGGACACATGAGAACCAGGAGCTCCGTGTATTTAAGCGTAAGTATGTGCTTCTATTTCACCACTCTCTATGGTCTGACCTGAACCAGGAATTGCCAAGTCAATCTGTTCCACGTCAGTGAAGGGACTGGATTCTGTGCTAACAAGAGCCTGCAAATCCTCTGCAGCAAAACCGTCCCCTCTAAAATGTGCAATGAAATTGATTCGGTAAATGATCCCATGCACACACACACACTAGTCGCAGCCTTGTTGCAACTTGCTCACATGCACTGCAGAGACACTTTGCTCACACATCCACACACAATAAGGTACATGAATCAGTCTCCAACGTGCACTGACACCATGATCAGCACCGTGCTCCCATGTCTGCAACACTCTCTGAGGTATTTCTCCCTCACTTGACCACTGCAGTAGTAGAACACGTGGAGGGGTTGGACAAAAGCGAAGTGTTTTCTGAGCTGAATGCAAAGGACGCATGTTTCTTTTGTAGAGAAAGCAGCTACTGATCCTCACTAGGAAGTTACTAGATGATTTCAAACTGATAGATGTGGTAGTAAAGGGGAGGAGCAAACAAGCACAATCTTTAATGAGATGACAGCTCACCTCCTGCTTTTACAGCTACATGGACTATCTGCCATGATGAGTGAGTGATGTTTGAAAGGCAGTGACAGAAAGATAGAAACAAAGACAGCTAGTAGACTGCGATGGAAATACTTTACCCCCCTGAGACTCACCATGAGCAAACACACTGCAGATTCAGGCATGAGAGGGACAGCCATGATGGGATCCTCCTAAAGATTCTTGTAAAAAAAAAGAAAAGGAAAGTGGCGAATTTCCTGGAGGGAGACTCTTCGTTATCCTCTTCTTCCTCCTTCTTCTGAGTCTTCAATCAGGACGCAGTCTCACCTCTGTCCAGATGAAGTCCTTTGACTCTGTGTCCTCAACCACCTCCCTCTGCTTCTCAGTCAGTGCAGCAGACACCCTCAGGTCTCTAATTGTAATGCCAGTCTCTGAAGAGCCTGCGACTCCCTAGTTTCTCCAGACTGAGTGAAAAGCAATCTTCCCACTTCCAGTGCTTTGATCTCGGAGCACAGCCGAACCCTCCCCACTCCTCCTTTACTTTTAAAACACTCCCTGCAGACCCCGCACCCACCTCCCCCTAACCCCTGTGACTCTGGTGCCTCTCGCTAAAAGCTCTCCTCCCTCAGTTGCTGCCTCTTGCCTCCCAACACAAAGCACATCCAGACGCACACGTGAGTCTCTCAGCTTTCTCCTCAGGCTGTCCTGTCGCCACTGGAGAGGACGCAACCTGCATCAGTGATGCTCCCCAGTCTGAAGCACTCCTCCACTGTGGTGGGAAATACGCTCACCTCACCTCTCCATCCGCTCAGATATCCAATGCAGAGAGGGCTCTCCTTTACACTAATCCCCTGCCTCATATATCATGAGCATGAGACAAGGGCAGAGACATAGAAGCAAATAAAGGAGAGTGTGATGAACGGTTTCAGAAGGACAGAGATTGAGGTAAAGGAAGCCAGGAGCAGAGAGATGTTGTGTAGACAGCAGCCGCCGGTATGAGAGCTCCACACTGCGCTGAGCGTAAATGAAGGTGGGTGGAGAAGAGGGAGGGGTGAGAGCAATAGAAATGCAGGGAGTAAGAGCAGACCGCGCCTCGATGTCGGCTGAAACAGCAAAAAAGCATGGGATATGAGTAAGTACACCTCACACCTCAATGAAAGGGGTGTGCATGTGCAATTGTGCACATAAGATTTAGATAGTAGCAGACGTATCCACAGGAGCACATGCTGCAGACTGTGATTTTTTTCCCAGATCAGTGTTTGACATTAATAATTTAAACACTAAATAGCCTTGGTTTGGATTTTGTCCTGCATATTCATGAGGAAGCACACACAGCAGAGAGACAGAGGTGAAGACAAATAATGAGAAAGAGATGGTTGGAAGCAGAATGATATAGAACAAAAGCAAGACTCATTAATAGCTTAAATGTTGAGAATGTGTAATTTCCGTTATGTGGCATGCACTTGAATCTTTCTGTGGATGTGTGTGTGAAAGTATATGTCTATACTTGTGTACTATAGCTAAAATATACTGTATATAATTTTTATTTCTCAATATAGGTAGATGGTTCCTTGCAGAACCTAAAAAGGTTCTCCTATGACATCACAGCAAAGAACCACTTTTTGTTCTAAATCAAACATTTATTTTGAAGGGTGAAAAGACCTTGCAGGCTATAACTAATTGTAACTCGTTTTATTTCATGCATTTAATTTTATTTAAGTCAGTTATTATGTCTCAGTAAAACTGGCCCGTCACCCAGCTGCTAATTGAAATTCACTTGCCCAACTTCAGTAAATAACACATGCCTAGAAAGAGAATTTTGGGTATGCACCCTTAAACACCTTTCGCTCCTCCTCAGCCATGTTCTACCAAGAAACGTCTTCTGGCACTGCCACCCCTGCATACATGCCAATCGCATTCCAGCGTTTTTTTGTGGTTCCCCAACGGTGGAGCGAACTCTCAAACGCCATCAGAGCAACTAATTTAAAGCATATCTCTTCTGAGAGCACCTTCTCTATTATCACCCTAACATGCCTAATGAGCATTCATTGTTCACTTTCTGTGCAGTGCGTCATCTGATCACAATGTCTTACTGGAGTGATTTAAAGCTTTAGAGCTTGTAAATGAAAAAGGTTGTAAATGCAAGACATGCATGTTACAAAGTGGCCCCGAAACAAGCAGCAAGCACACCAGAACAAAGTCACCCTGAAAGAGGAACAAACACAATCCAGCTAGTTGCCATGTCAACTGATAAAATGGATCTGTCATGTCCATACGTGATGTTTCATCCACGGGCCGGAGCTCTTATCAGTGTCGGTGCCTCTGTGTGAGGCTGCAGTTACTCTTGAATGTATGGTCACAGACGGCCAGTTAGCATGGCTGGAATTAGGGCTGGGCAATAAGGCCTAAAACAAACTGGGCTAAATCACACACGATATATATCTCGATATTTTGAAATCTCCTCTAAATCACTATACAAATGTTAAATTAAACCCTTTGATGCAAAAATGTCACCGATATGATGATTAAAGTAGACTCTTCTATTTGTTTTAAATATGCCTGCAAAAAGTGGGAAATCACAATCAAGTTACATTTAGCAATTTTGAACCAGGCAGCTGTACTCATAAGCTTTTAACAAATGAAAATAAATAATGTCACGGTAGGCCTCCCTGCTGTGGCCGAGTTCTCAAAGACCCTTAGCTCAAAAAGCAACAAAAAAGTGCATTCAACAAGAATCCTTAGGAAAGACATTTCCAAACCATAAGAAGATCACTTTTTCTGTTCAATCATGTTTGTAACAGCAGATCATTTAAAAAATGGTAAATTAAAAATAGCATTGGGTGCTAAACACAGACACAGAAGTCCAGGCTGTGACTGTGAAAACCTCTCTGAACAATAACACACACACCACAGGAGGAGAGGGAGCGATTCTGACACTCAGTTACTGCATGGACTGATCAGAGTGTGGAGGAGTGTTTATGAGTTACAGTGAGAGCAGGTCAGCAGGAGAGTGGAGGAGGACACAGGAAACTGAAACAGGGTGCAAACCAACCCTCTGATCATTGAGCAGCTGCTGACCACAGAGAAACTCTGTGTTCACTGTCTGTGTCCACTGCTCTTCAACAAGGCACTTACCTGCTTCACGTGCACGCTCCTCTGATGTCACTGATTCGCTGTGAGTAAGTGGGGGCGGAGTCCCGGGGCCTGTGTGTGCACACTCCAAGTCGCGTCGAGCTCACACACACACACACACACACACACACACACACACACATACACACACACACACACACACACACACACACACACACACACACACTTCTCTTTTTCTCCCTTCACTTTTTTCCCCTCTCTCCACGCTCTGTTTCCTCATCTTCTGACGCATGCGCACAGGGGAGTTTTCGGGGGATGAGAAGAGAGAAGCGAAACTGCAAGAGAATTTCCTGCTGACAGCTTAAACATTCACGTGACATGTTGGATGGTAGAGATATAGTCATTAAATACATCTCACGTGGAACCACCTGGGATATATCCAGTATATTCTATATATACTATGTTCTATACTGCGCAGTAGCGATGTCTCAGCTTTAAGTAATTTTTTAAAGCATCAAATAATTAACCTACCTTTTTAGTTTGATCCATGTCTCATCTACTAACATGGAGGAGGTGGGGTTTATGACCCATATTGCAGCCAGCCACAAGGGGGCAACCAAGATGATTTGGCTTCACTAACATTGACTTTACTCTCTAATCATGACATCATCACTCACTTTACACAGAACACAGCTGTTGGTTGTAATAGGTTTGAAATGTTAAGATGCTTTCTCAGTCACTGCAGACATTCCTAGATGACACCGAGAGATAAACAGATTTCGAATGTCAAATGACACCAGCACTCTTTCTTGTAGCAGATATAAAAAAGGAAACTTCCTCTTTCCTGTTTTGTTATGACACCAAGAAGTAAAAAATGTTTTAACAACAATGCTGTTGTAACTGTGCAAGAATCATTTTAACATTATTATTTTATTTGTTGACAATTGTAACCAAGCTCCTTTGGTGGAAGTATTTTAATTCCCTTTTTTCTGCTCAGTTGAATGTATTCTTCCTTATACAAATAACAAATGACTCTGTGCCAACAGGAAATGTGACACACGCTATTTCCAACACCCGCAGTTCGTTTGCTTTCTCCACGGAACATTTTAAACCCTGCCCTTAACGAGCAGTGACAGGAAACTGCAGCTTGTACCGTCTTGTTCTGTCAGAGCTTGGGTTAGACAAAGCCCTACATCTTGGATATTTAGGTGAACAACAAATTAAGGGATATACGGTGAGTATAAGCCATCAATGTGTACTATTGTTCTGGTTTACACAAAAGGGACAATGTTCAGAATACAGGAGCAGATACCAAACAAGGTTTTTCAAATATTTGTCAC
This sequence comes from Paralichthys olivaceus, assembly GCF_024713975.1. Lineage (NCBI taxonomy): Eukaryota > Metazoa > Chordata > Actinopteri > Pleuronectiformes > Paralichthyidae > Paralichthys > Paralichthys olivaceus. Next base: position 11,363,574 of record NC_091099.1, on the reverse strand, counting down.
GTGAGCTTGTGGATATGAACGTGAACATAATTTAAGTAAGGTTCCAATTTTAGAGGTTTGCTGTCCAAAATTCAAAATCCAACAAGCTTAGCTGCTGATGGTGATGTATGCTAAACTTCTAACCAGCTCCAGAGAAGGACACATTTGAGATAACAGATCAACCCTAACATTAAACCAATCAGATCACTAACATCCTAGGAGAGTTACAGCAAATAAACCATGATAGCTTCATTTTAATTAACAACCTGAGATTGAATGAATGACCTCATCATACATGAACGTTTCTCCGCTCCTCATGTTTCATTCCTTATTTTTTTTTTTTTTTTTAGGTCTGTTTTCTTAGCAGAAGATGGCGCTGCTGAGCCACACGGCTGAGTGGGTTGGAAGTGACAGCTTGGAGAAATGGGAGTTAGTTGGCTCTGGGGGGTTTGGTCATGTCTATAAAGCCAGGCACAAGGACTGGGGCTTTGATGTGGCCATTAAGCTGCTTCGAGACGGTGTTGGGTGAATTTATTTAATATCTTTTTATAAATATTTTGAAAGATTAATGTGTGCACATCCATACATGTTAAAGTTCAAGCTGATCTCTCTCTACTCCTTCCATAATAAGGTATTCTTCCAGTGCCCTCATGCCAAAGGAGAAAGCCCTATCAGAAGAAGTTGATCATATGGATAAGGCTTCATGTGAGTTTGTGCTGAGGGTTTATGGAATCTATGAGGGAAATCCACCATTTGGAGGTATCTCCATGCAAAAGGGAATAGTTATGGAGCTCATGAGCAGTGGATCAGTTCAGGATCTGCTGGTGGTTCTGCGTGGTCCTCCACCGTGGCCCCTGACCTTCCGCTTGGCCCATCAAGTGGCTCTCGGCATGAACTTCCTCCATTCAAGGAACCTTATGCACCAAGACTTGAAACCAAGTAATGTACTGCTGGATGACGACCTGAACGCCAAGGTAGAGCATATCAACCTAAACTCTTGGGTTTTTATTCAATGTAAAGCTTATTTAATAGTTGAACATGTCCCTTGTTGCTCAGTAGCTCGCAGACTTTGGTCTATGCAGGGTTTCCACCAGTGCTTTGAACAGCAACGAGAAAATGACAGGAGAGGTCGGAGGCACGTACAAGTACATGCCTCCTGAGGCTTTTGATGCATCATATGAACCTGTCCGTGCTTTCGACAGATACAGGTAAACATTTAAGAGAAAAAACGTTTTAAATCGTAATACTGTTTGGATATTCACTTTTAAGTCTCTTTCTGTGTCAGCTATGGCATCCTTCTCTGGACTATTGTTACTGGGAGAGAGCCATATCAAAGTATGTACAATTTCTTTTATTGTCTTAAAAATGTCCACCTCTTTGTTTATTTTCAAATTTAAGCTTCAGATCTTTTATTTAGCAAAATGACACCAAGCCATTTTTCTTACATTTACTTGATTACCACTGTTTCCTTAAAAATCACTTTACAGATATACTAAGGATAGTGAATGTTAAATACTCACATATGTACACATGATCAGTTGTGTTTGTGTGTTATAATGTATATTTTCATTATATCACATGTACTACAGTGGCTGGTCACAGCCTTGTTGCACTGAGGATCCCTGAAGGGGACAGACCTCCCTGTGAGAAAATCAACCAGAGGGAGGTAGAAGGGTTAGAGGAGCTGGTTGACCTCATGAAGATGTGCTGGGACGAGAATCCTGCCAAGAGGCCTACTTTTAAAGGTGTGTCTCAGTTATCGATCACTTTGACCATCACTTTGCTACTCTAAAGTTTTCAAATTTGAACTCTGGAAAATATCTGTGTCCGCTGTTTGTCTTTCATATATAAAGGACACAGCAGGAGATTTTCTCGGTCAGACACTTTCACAACAACATGAAAAAGTCTGGGACATTCAGGCATGACGTATAAATTTTACTGTCCAAGCTGACATCATGGTCTTTTGCATCCATCACGTGTTAAAATGGTGATATTTTACACAGGGGGCTGTTTGGAAAAGTTCACAACAATGTCCAATGACTGAAAATTTCAGGGTAATGTCCCGACTTCAGTACAACTAAAGCTATAATCTTGAATCGAATGGGCTCGAGGGCGTTTTGTCGGCTATTGCTTACTGCTGCATCATTTGTGAAACCACTGTTCATTCACACAGATGATTTACAAACCTTTTATCTCCCAACACAAAACTCGATTTATGTTTCAGAGTGCCTTGAAGTCACTGAGGAGGGTTTCTCAAAGCACAAGAAGGAAATTCATGGTGCAGTTCATCATGTATTGACAAGACTGGTAAAACTCATTTTATCATAGTATATATAAATGATATGAATGAAATAAAGTGCCGATTCATAATGAAAAATGTCTAATTAGTTTATTTCTTTCTCTTATATTTACCTCCTGTTTTAGGAGTCACATACCAGTAATCAATATTCAAACATAAGAGTGCCGCTCAGTTTTTCTCCTCAGACATCAGGTAAATGAATCTGTTAAATTGAATCTGATTATTGATTCTTTACTTTCCATAATAAAAGAAGCAGATGTTTCTTTCTCTTCTTTTTCAGAAAGGTCAAAGTCACATGATTATAAGGATGCTGTCAGAGTTACAACAACTAAAAACACTTCAACACAGGTATGTCAAATAAATGTAATCATTGAGATCAAGTTGCTGATCTCAATCAACAAAATAAGTTAGATAAAGATTTGCAGTAAAAATGTTTAAACTATCTGTTTTCTTTTAACTTTTCTCATACAGTGCATGTATTGGTTACATCATGGGGTACTTACAAAGTATAGACTAAAATCAGTTTCTACTTTTGCCAACAGGAGTCTGTCAGTGATTCTGAAAAAACATTGAGTGATGAGGATCAAGGTGAATATTTTTTCTCAGTGAAAATGGAAATAGATTAAAGTTCTTTTTTGTTGAGCAGAATCAAATAAATGAGACACTGACATTTATGAAAAGTCCCATTGGTGATTTAATAAAAAACTCTTTATGTGCATGTTTTTAATCTCTTTCATTTTCAAATAGCAAAGTTCATTGACGACAACAGGGCGGTGTTAATTCAAGACGTTTCTGAAGTTATGGCTATCGTAGACGAGCTCGGGGACATGGTCCACAGTGAAACTTACTCAGTGATCGAATCTAAACAGACGAGCCAGGAGAAGATGAGAGTGCTTTTTCAGAAGACGCTTCGTTCAGGAGGGGTAACCGTCAAAGCCTCCTTCTATGCTGTCCTCAAAAGACATCAGCCCAAACTAGTCGAGAGGCTCAGTAAGGTACGCTCCTTTTTTTAAAGCATTCAAACATGGTGTAAATTAATAAAAGTTTTTAATTTTCTTTTCTTTTCTCTCAGGTGGAATAAACTGAAGCATATGTGTACCAACAACCATCCATGCCCATGTTCACACCTACGGTCAATTTAGTGTCTCCCTTTAACCTAACCCCAAAGTGTATATCTTTGGACTGTGGGAGGAAGCCTCACTACAAAGTATTCAAACCAAGAACCTTCTTGCTGTGAGGCAACACACTGTAGCTGTACTATATATGTGACTACAAATCATGTGTATAATTTCTTAAATAAACACATTTGTCATCTTTTTGATTGTTCATGAAGTAACATGGTGTTTTGAGTCTGTTATTGTTGATAATGAGTGTGTGTGTATGTGTGTGTTTGTGTATGGGGGTGTATGTGTGCTTCCTCCACAGGGTTTGAGAGAGAGAGAAAGAGAAAGAGAGAGAGAGAGAGAGAGAGAGAGAGAGAGAGAGAGAGAGAGAGAGAGAGACTGGGTAAGAGGCTTTTCTGGTTCAATCCCTCAGTAACTGTCACAAGCAGTCAGTCAGTCACCTGCAGATGAAGGTGTCGAGGGCAACCAAGGCAACAAAGTTATTCCCCTGCCTTAGTCTAATGCACAGGTCTGTTGTTCACAACTCTAAGTATTAGTCTTGATAGTAAAGAAACCTTTGGTAAAAATATATAAAACAGAATCCTCAGAATGAGTGTTTATTTACACACTATTAAAAGCTCAAGTGCCTTTGGAAGACGATCAGATTAGTTTCAACGTGTTCCCTGTAGAGAGTTGATCTTTCTTCACACAAACACTTATGTGTGTGTTCCTCTCCGTCTGTCTCAAAGGAGCAGAACTTGGTGCGTAGCAGCGTACCAGGATTGGACTGTTGATTAGTTCATAGCTCAGACTCCCTGAGCCCTGCTCACACATACAAAAAACACACACATACATACACGTTTACATCATGGTAAGTCTCCAAGGGGAAGGTGTGTTTTAAGTGTCATCTTGACCTACCCTTCTCTTCCTCAGTCCTACTCCGCCCTAAACACCCATCTCACCCCACCCCATCCTGTATTAATGCTTCCAATCCTCTTTGTGGGAGAGTGACGTCTGCTACTGTCAGAAACAGAGTTAAGCTCAGCAGGCACCAGGAGAACGGAGTGGAGAGAAGCTCCCAGCCTCAGGGATAACCAAGCGTTCTGGGACCCAACTCTGTTCCCCAGTGGCTGCTCATGCCACCCTCCAGCTTGGGAACATACAGGGAAGACAATACTACACTTGGTGTGTGACGATACCTTAACTCCTCATCTATCACCCTGCCTGAGGGCCTTCAAGGATGAGCGCTGAGAAGCTGGAATACAAACTCTCCTCTGGGAAAACAACACTGATTTAGCTGATTTTTGCTGCTGCTGCTTCTGATTTTTGAAAAATGAACTGAAAAGTTTTCACCTGTTTCTTACAAGTTATCCTTACCTGCGAGCAAACTGCAGCAAACCTTTGTGAAGTCTTGAATTTTGGGCCATTTTGATTTAAGTGCTGGTTTTAATGGTGGCAACAAAACAGGTGTCAGGTGTGTCTGAAAGGTGTTTGTGTGAACATGCACTCAAAGCACTGGGTGTTTATGAGAGCTTGTAATTAAACAGCAATCTACGTGTGTTGGTGTGTGTCTGTTGGGAGCTGCTGGGTCCACTGTTTACTTGGGGTGAGTGGGTATGATTTTGTTCATGTGTATGATACCAGTCAGAAGTGTTTGAAGTCTGTGTGTGTCTGTGTTTGTGTGTGTGTGTGGGTGAGGTGGTGGGGCCCTGTGGAGGTTGTAACCCTGGATTTCCTCGAGATGGAGGGTCATTGTTATGACCGGTTTGGAGATGGAGAGAGGGACAACTACCAGATTGATTACCGGAGGATTGTAGGGGACATGGAACCAGCACGGCCACGTATCTCAAACAGAGATGGGGAACAACCTCCTCCTTTTGGGGCATTTGCCCACCCATCACCACATGGACATGGGCATGAGACCGCGGCCCAGCGATACAGTGCTACACGAATCCAAGCCGGATACGAACCAGAAAGGTCAGCCTCACTCTCACCATTCAGATCACCTGTAAGGTTGTGACCCTAACGTCATACCAGACCATCTCTAATTTGCAGAAGTGACTGTTTGAAACCTTGTAACTAAGTGGGATGTTCTCTGATGTTTGTCTACTAACGTTGGCTGTGTGCTTTTATCCATTTATCAGCTACCTGGGCAGGCAAATCCTCTTACCTGCTGTACTGCCGTCATTAGTGTAGAGAAGGAGTTTGCTTTGACAAGGACAAATTCTTTTTTAGTAGCATTTCCTGTCTCAAACTTTGTAATAGGATCTGGCCACAGTGTGTGTGTGTGTCAGAAACAGAGGTCAGGAGAGTGATGAGCAAATCAACATCTTTTGCACAAGAGATAAATATATCAAGAAATGGCTGAATGAAGATGTTATTTTTAATTTAGTGACAATTGACTTATATTTATGCACGCTGCTTGAAATCACAGGAAATATTTTGTATATAAATCAGCAAAATGTTAAAAAACTGTAAAAAGAAAAATACATTAAATAGAAATACGAGTGTCTATTCTGTCTTACCTTTGCAAACTCAGATAGACAGATGTTATATACATGTATGCATGTTATATATTCAATATTCAGACTGGGCATTGTGGGCAATAAGCATTTTATATTTGTGCATGTGTGTATTTTCAAATATTTCAGCATGGCGGACTACTTGATCAGTGGAGGCACAGGTTACGTTCCTGAAGATGGATTAACAGCACAACAGCTCTTTTCCATCGGTGATGGACTTACATACAAGTAAGAAATGCTGTTAAAAAAAAAAAGAAGTCATTGATAACACACTCACAACGATGCATGTGCAAAGAATGACACATATGCACATGCACATGGAATTATACAACGTGTTCCATTACATGTTTAGTAATAACAGTGATGACACATCTGCTTGGTTTTTTTTTATGGGGAGGATTATAATAAATAACACGACTTTCAAGGACTCAGAGTGGTGTCACAGACATTAAAAGCAGCGTCTGTGAGTGAGTGAGTGAGTGTGTGAATGAGTGTGTGAGTGTGCATCTAGTGCACTAATGAGTGATGAGTGTAGTTTCCTTAATGGAGGCTATATGCAGGATTTATCAGTGTTCAGAGGATAAATGCAGAATGTTGCGGTGGGTTGAGAGGCTGACAGATTACATTATGTCTCCTCACTATTAGCCAAGTTTGAAATAACTGGGAAATGATACAGTTCAAGTATGCTATGAAAGCTATATGTTTTGTTTATAGGAGTAACTGACAGTAGTGGTGATTCATTCATTCAATTTCACTAATAGTTTTCCACTTCCAAATTAAAATGTTCTCATGTTCTGACCCTGTGTCTTTCTCTCCTCTCAGTGACTTTTTGATCCTCCCCGGTTTCATAGATTTTACCTCAGATGAGGTGGTAAGTATCATCACACTGTGCAACAAATCATAGGCCACATGCAGTGCACTGTTTCCTATATGCATATTTTCTTGGCAAATACATTTGTTGAAGCTAAAGAGGTCAAAGTTTGGTTTCTACATCTATTGTGTCTCTGCTGCTGCTCTGCTGTCGTGTGATTCCTTTTGGCTAAAAACATCTTTTTGTCCTTGACCTTATTCATAAAATCCCAGTGCTTGCTGTTATTTCATATTCCTCACCATAACTCACAGGCACAGTCAGTTTTCTTTTTGCTATAATTAATCCCTGATTATTTTTCTTTGTTCGTTAGTTAAGGGTGCTTGAGCACACAGATGTTTATTTGACTGGCTTTGTTTTCGTCTTTGCTCGCTCTGCTGGGACATTGAATTAATGTCATGCCTCAGTCTCATGGCTTACAGCTGGAAATAGTTGTTCAAAACAACCACACACCTGCGTCAGTAGGTGGATTCATAGTCAGCCTCTAATGTGTTCTAATTAGTTTTTAAGATCACTGCATGGCAAAATAAAAACAATCTTCATGTTGCCTTTGTGCTGCAGCTGCTACGTTATAGGACAATGGTTGTAACAAAGAAAAAATCTTGTTGATTCATCTTCCAGCATTAATAAACACACCTCTGGACTCAACATTTAACAATATTATATGTTAGCCTCACTTTGCTATATGTGATTAAAAGTGTTACAAGATCACAAGAGGATGTTTCAGTTTCTAAATGCACCACATTTCTAGGATCTAACCTCTGCACTGACGAGGAAGATAACCCTGAAGACTCCTCTCATTTCATCTCCCATGGATACAGTCACAGAGTCATCCATGGCCATCGCCATGGCAGTGAGTAAACAGCCCAACCTTACACACAGCATAGAACGAACTGTTCACTCAGTTTAACAACATTCCGATTCACAGTCTCTTGCATGTACAATAATGTCTTCCACCTTTTAATGATATTTAACATGTTTGTTTTGTCCTCTGTTTCTGATTGGGTCTTTTCAGCTGATGGGGGGGATTGGCATAATTCATCATAACTGTACTACAGAGTTTCAGGCCAATGAGGTGCGAAAAGTTAAGGTAAGACAGACCAAGTCAACAAAGACACAGTACGGTAAAAGTTAGATACAGTATTATATCATGATTTTAACAAGATATTTCAACATGACATGGTTTATTAATAAAACATGTATTACATTGTAATGTGAAGCAGATAAATGGAATCACTTCTTGTTTTAACATTACACTTTTCACATTATAACAATTTACTATTTTATTTGATACTATATACTTATTTTAACATGAAAATATCTTGTTTTAACAAAGAAACCATCTTGTTACAATTAACTTCTTTTGTTAAAAAGACTCATATATTTCATTCCTGTCAGAAATTTGAACAGGGCTTTATCACCGATCCGGTGGTAATGAGTCCCCGACACACGGTGGGGGATGTGTTCGAGGCCAAGATACGCCACGGCTTCTCTGGGATCCCTGTTACAGAAACCGGCAAGATGGGCAGCAAGCTGGTCGGCATTGTCACATCCAGAGATATAGACTTTCTGTCTGAGAAGGACCATGACAGGCCCCTGGAAGAGGTCAGTGTATGATATGTATCTGCAGGAGAACATGCAGCAGTGGTATAATGATATATTTTTCACTGTTTGATCATTTATCCTCTATTTGATTCAGGCAATGACAAAAAGAGAAGATTTAGTCGTTGCACCTGCTGGAGTCACACTAAAGGAAGCTAATGATATACTGCAGCGAAGCAAAAAAGGTAAATCTGTCAGAGAAATCACACAAATGTGGAGGAACTCTTGGACCATTTTCTTACTTGCACTCATTTTACACTCTGACTATTTTAGGTAAACTCCCCATAGTGAATGACAGTGATGAGCTGGTTGCCATCATTGCTAGGACTGATTTAAAGAAGAACAGAGATTATCCATTGGCTTCCAAAGACTCCCGCAAACAGCTTTTGTGTGGGGCTGCCATCGGTACCATGGAGGATGACAAATACAGACTGGACCTTCTGATGCAGGCTGGGGTGGATGTGGTAGTTCTGGTAGGTTGTAACTATGGAACTACTTACTTTGATGAATTCATGTCATACAACATAACAATGAAATGTATTGTTTTAATTAGATTTTTTTTAAATGTCTTTCACTGAATGTAGTACAACTATTTATCTACAGGACTCTTCCCAGGGAAACTCCGTGTATCAAATCAACATGATAAACTACATCAAACAGAAATATCCTGAGCTTCAGGTGGTTGGAGGAAATGGTGAACTAATTTTTTTTCTCTGAGGTCTTCAAAAGTAAAAAAAAACTCACTCTTATCAATCTCTTTCTTATTCAGCTCTTTTCTGTGTCTCTGTCTCTCTCTAGTGGTGACAGCTGCTCAAGCTAAAAACCTCATAGACGCGGGTGTGGATGCTCTGAGGGTTGGCATGGGGTGTGGCTCTATCTGCATCACCCAAGAAGGTATGATGTAGAGTGCAGTGTTGTTAACATCTGCTGCTTTAGATTTAGATTTTTTTTAAAACAACATATTTATAAAAGAGCCACAAAACCAGATGTAGGAATTATTATCCAAGAGAGGATCACAGCAGTGGTCAACACAAATTACATAAAATAAATAAGGTACATTGATGAATACAGGACAAAACATAGACAAACAATAGGAGACTTTGAAAATGCAATAAAATATAAAAACTCTAAAAGACTGTTTATCCTCACTAACATTATATATTTATATTTTTTGCAAATTCTAGGATATGGAGTGAAAGGAAAAAGAAAGACAACAAACAAGTTTATATGGCGTACAACTTATCTAAGAAAAAAATTAATAATGTACGTATTTTTATTTTTATTTTGCAAACATTTCATCCCTTTCCCTTAGTAATGGCATGTGGACGACCCCAAGGAACATCCGTTTACAAGGTCGCAGAGTACGCCCGACGTTTTGGAGTCCCAGTAATCGCAGACGGAGGAATTCAGACTGTTGGACACGTGGTGAAGGCGCTGGCCCTGGGAGCATCTACAGGTGGAAACATGCAATATTTTCCTGCTTCCTCCAGTCTTACATTTTATTATCAAATATTTGGAACCGTTTCGTGGCCGGTATTATTCATATACTTCAATACAATGACTTATGGGGCTGCGGTCTGAGGGACACATGACTGAATTCTGTTTTCAATAAACGTGTTTTTTGCCAAATAAAAAAAATCCTTATTGTTGAATGTCAGTTGTATGTCTGTTGTCTTCTGCAACCATCATTCAATCCCATTTTGTTTTGTCCCATCATATTTCCACCTCCAGTGATGATGGGCTCTTTGCTCGCTGCAACCACTGAAGCTCCAGGAGAATATTTCTTCTCTGATGGTGTGCGCCTGAAGAAGTACAGAGGGATGGGCTCCCTGGATGCCATGGAGAAAGATAACAGTCAGAAACGTTACTTCAGGTGGTGTCATGGATGCCCTTGCTCTACTAACATTTGTTCTAGACAAATCCACAGTCGAAGAACGTCAGAGTGACACATTTATCTCTTCCTCTGTGTATCCAGTGAGGGAGATAAGGTGAAGGTGGCTCAAGGTGTCTCCGGCTCAGTACAAGATAAAGGCTCCATCCATAAATTTGCTCCTTACCTCATTGCTGGGATCCAACATGGCTGCCAGGACATAGGAGCCAAGAGTTTGTCCATTTTACGGTAAGTGTGTGTGTACTTGTATGTATATCTTTGTGGGGACCACAGCAAAGCACTCACGAAGTGAGGACATTTTGGGAAAGTGGGGACATTTTGGTCTGGTCCTCACTTTTGTCAAAGGGCTGCTTGAGGTATAATACTTGCTTTTAGGGTCAAGGTTATTAGGTCTATGTTATGGGTTAGCATAAGGGATAAATATTTAGTTGTGATGGTTAAGGTTAGGGTAAGGGGCTTTTGTTCTCACCAAGTTCATAGAAGTACAAAAACGTGTGTGTGTGTGTGTGTGTGTGTGTGTGTTTATTGTAAGTTTATATTGTTTCTGTGCTTTTAGCTGATCTGAGCTGTTTATCTCTTCCCCAGGTCGATGATGTATTCCGGAGAGCTGAAGTTTGAGAAGAGAACCATGTCTGCTCAGATGGAGGGAGGAGTTCATGGCCTCCACTCGTAAGTCTGACCTCTGACCCCGGTGACCTTTACGCCTCCTCTACAACTCCCTCTTACTCCAAGTGTCTCATTTTTGACACCCTTACGTCATCATCCTTTTATCCTCTTGTGATACTTCTCCTTAGGTCTCATGTGTTTGGTGTAGTCTGTCATCATCTATTTCCTCTTGTTGTCTAAGCTTCACTCCTAATCAGTCCCTGTGTCAAAAAACATTTTATTGTCAAATTCAATGTACGTTTGCTTGGTTTAGAAACATCAAATTGTCTTCTCTCTTCCTCTTTTCTTATCCATGCGATCATATTAGATATTCTTTTGTGCCATGTAAGTACAACCATGCGGTTATCCCACATCCATCTTTGTCTTTTGTTCATTCATCTCCATTCAAGACTGTTTTTGTGGTGGTGAAATGTTATGACAACAGAGAAACTGCTGACACTTTACTTCTTTTTATTCCACATGCAGTTATGAGAAGCGGCTTTACTGAGGGAGGAGGAAAAGGAAATGCTCGATCAGGACCTAACGTCCCGGCTCCAGCAGCTATGAGCAGATGCACTGGGCGCATGTGACCAAACTACAGACACACGACACAACATCCACACTCACACAAAATGTGACACTATTTGTTTGTGTCCTTTTCTCTTCGTCCTGCTTTTCCCACCCCTTTAAGGTTATACAAAACAACACACTTACAAAACAACTTTACTCTAAAGGTCACTGGAGAGTCAAAGAGTCACGCCTGTTGATGGACACAATTGTATATGAACCCTTGTCTGTCTTTCTCCTGCTGCAGCCAAGGTGCATTGAATCTTATGTAATTACCTACTCTGCTGATCCTTTTCAACAAGGCAATGCACGTCATTACCTCTTTAGGAGAAGCTTACTATTGCAGACATAAGGTCATGATGCCTGAATTCCAACCCGATACATGAAAGTGTTAAATAAACCTTGAAGGGTTTTTGCTCATTAAATATATCACACAGAGCAGTTCAGGATTTGGAGGAAATCAGAAAGTAATTTATTTTATTTATAGATAAAATGGACATTAAAAAAGGAACATGTTTTTGACAAAATGTTATAAATAATTTACTTAAATTAGAGAAGACTTATTTTATTAAAGGGGAAGAAAACACAAAACAGATTCAAGATTTAAACAGATTCACAACAGCTCTCTGCTGATGGTAAGACCACACTCCAGAAGTCTAAAATAATCTTGAATTATATTCAGCTATGGTCATATTTTGTAGCATGTAGTACACATAGTAGTACACACAGGTCAGTATGTTTACATCATCTAACTGCACTGGTTTTTGTTGAAGATAATTCAATTTCTTTCTTCGTAAATTTGGCTGTAACATGATGGACGCCCTGCTCTGATCATCTGCATGTAACATGAAGTTAGGCTTTAACCTCAATTCACCAATACACATTTGTGAGCACCTTAAAGGAGAAAACACATATAATTTCACTTTAGATTTTCCTTTATTCATCTTGCTGAGTTGAAATTACTGTTTAAAAAACTGTCTTAGTGACAAGACAGGAGAGAATCTATGATTTACATTAAAATATTTGATCATCATTCAGTACAATATCCCCATTTTTATACTGATTATACAAATGGGTCGAAGTCTTGACATGTGATCCTCATAATTCAATTTTTCAAAAACACATTGTTTATTATATGGCTATTGACTGTACATAATACATTATACAGATATAATGTATATTTTTCAGGCTTAATATTTTTTAATATGAGTCAATTAATAAGAAGTGAAGTCCAAACCAATCACTCAGGTTAGATTTATTTTCCATATAGAATAAGAGACACAAATATTTTTTGGAGTTTTTAACATTATTTCTTATTTTTGTGGAAGGTATTCACCATCTCCGGTATTATATCAATATATAATAACTGGCAACCAAGTGAGGATTACAGAATATACAGAAAATATAATTGTTTTATTGTTTCATCCACACAAAAGCTTCAGAATGATATTTACTGTATATAGTGCTGCATCAATAAAGGTCATTTTGACAAGATACATTTTATTTTTTTCATTCCAATACTAGGGAAATCATGTTGCTGAGCTATTTGAGTTCTATATATGGGGATTTTTCTGATCACCACAAGAGGGCAATATAGTAAAAAATTTGTAAATAAAATTAAAATGTCAAAAATATCACTTCAATGTTTTGGTAGGCCGGCAATACAACTCCAACCTTTGTATGTATGGTGTTCCTTAAAGTTTCATTATTTTTACACCACACTGAGAAAAGTGATATTTAGCTCCCTCTGAGGAGTTCTTAACATTTTACCCCATATTGTTTACCAATGTGGATGAAATTATGTTGAATATCGGCAATGCTATCACATACGGGGAAAGGGTTTAACGATGTAGACACAGCAGTGTTAAACAAAACTATTTTTGACTCTATATTGTTTGTCCACTCATTTCTAAAGACAGCTAGCCTTTATAATTCTTTCATAGATACTTTTCTCCTTTTCCAGGATAGTTTCACTGTCAATAAGCTGGGTCAACATATTGTATCAATAATAGTAATAATGATAATAGATAATGTCCATTACTCTTTCATTAGTTTATGTAATTACAGTATTTTCATCTGTATGTATTTCTCGACAATATCATGTACATTTCAATCACAGCTGGACTTTTACAATATCCTACAATTCAATGGTGTCACTGCAAACACTCAGATCATCAATTTGTCTGCACACATTGACAAATTCTGCCTGTACAGCAAGATCCCATTCCAGCTGTTTGCTTTCACTCAGTTTTTTAGTCCCTGCCAGTCGGCCAGAGCCCTGGATTTCCTGGGAGGCTAAACTCAAGGTACGGTAACGCCTGTGGTAAGACAGGTGAGGAATCGCTCGAGGAATGCTGTGCTGGGCAAAGTTTTGCCCTCTGTTGGCCCAGGAATGTGAGCGCAGTTTTCCTGGCTCCCTGGGATTGCTACATAGACCCTGGGTTGAGCCAGAGACACTCGCTTTCCAATCCCATTGCTCCGGTGTCCTGCTGTGAGATGTCAAAGAACTTTGAGGTTGGGAGCATCTTGAACTGGGCGGTGGTTTGTCTTGATCCACATCTCCACAGGAAGAAGTTCGGTATAAGGCCTTGTCTACAGAACCGGGCCCATGCTTTGCTGTAACTTGACTTGGAGAGCTCAAAGAATGACTTGAAGAAGCATGGAACAGTTTTGGAAAACCAAAGATACTGTGGGAGAATAGGGAATCACTGAACAGAGCCTGGTCAATGCTGCGGGACAGGTCTATGGGAGATGGGGGCCGCAGGTCCACAGTAGAGTCAGTCTCTAGACCTAAGCTATCCAGTGACGACAGCTGAGAGTCTGCATTTATAGGTTTGTGAGGTGGGACTGGGGGTGTAGGTAGAGGCAATAGTGTCGTCTTTATTTGGCTGGATTTTGGGAGACAATCAAACCCATTTCCAGGATGATCCACCATAGGGCAAAGAGGAAGAGCCTCTGATGGTATCTTACTAATGACATTACAGATCACAAGCTTTTCCTGGTTACAATGGGAGCAGGAATCATGTGAGGAGAGGACAGGAGAATTTGCACATTCAAGAGAGGGCAGGGTAAGCCCCAGTGAGGGGGAGCTGCAGGAGAGGCGAGACCAAGATCCTGGCCGAGGGTCAGTTATCGTCTTGATAGAGGAGTTGTTTTGACAAAATAGAGGGTGTGTGCCAATGAGAGACAAGCTGAGGCACACCCCAACCTCACAGAGTCTGCAGCCTACCTGATAGCCCCACCAGGACCAAGGCTGGAACCCATAGCCGTCAACCCCACCTAAACCAAGGGCATGCAGGATCCCATAAAGCTGTAGCCCACCACACCCCAACATACACAACGCAGCTCCTACTCCAGCTCCTGCTGCCCTATGCCAGTCCTCCACTTTGGCAAAGGGGCAACTTGCAGGTCGTATCACTTCAGGAGATCCTCCACTCTCTCCATTGTCCTTCAGTCTGTAGATGTGTTTAGTGTCGACTCGAATTAAACAGTAGAAGATGAGATAGGAACATGACAGAAAAATGGTGAGACATACAAACAGACCATGAGGGAATAGCATGATCATGGTTGGGAGGATGTGAAAGAGCTGGAGCATGCCAACACAACCTAGAGAAACTCCAAAATGCAGCAGAGACACACACAGTAACAGGCGAGGTTTGGGCAAAACTGATAATGAGCTTGAAATAGCAACAGGGAGTGAAAGACGCATGCGAGAGCGCAATGAAAGAAGGAGAAAGGCCAAAGAGAAAGCTGAGACTAAACAGGGGAAGGGCAACTCAGAGAGCAGCAGAGAGCCTATAGGGGGAAGACGATCTTGGTGACTGTAAGCATCGTACAGCAGACAGAAAGCTTGGATTCCTGCAAATGCTAACAGGAACAAATGCAGGAGAGTGAGGTAGGGGCTTCCTGGTGGACACCGCAGGGGAAGGCCTAACAGGCAGACAACAGAGATGAGGCCGAACACAGTGAAGACAGATCCCAAGCCATAGATGTGAGCTTCCCAAGCAAATCCCCATGTGGCAAGGGCAGAGTTCCAGTCTGAATACAGAGGGACATGAAGGGCAGGGCTGAGACCCAGAGAGGGGTGCAGGGACTCATTGGGAGTAAAGTCTTCTGGGTAGGTGGGAGTCCAGGACTGGTTTGTTGTTTTGCAGGGTGTGGCAGATGTGTTCATGTTACCGTGCGGACCTCTGTCCCTGGAGTCATCTGTAAAATACGTACAAAACAACGTGTTACCTGTTGTGTTGACGTAAGCTAAATTTTAAATACTAACAAAATCAGAAAATGGAGCTAGCACACTGAAATAAGAAGGGGGATATGTTAAACATTACCTGCAGAGAATTATCATCTTAACCTTGTCATTGTGAGCATGAGAGCATGTTGATGTTACTAGTATTTAGCTCGAAGTAGTGTTCCAAAATGCAGTCTTTTTTTGCAGCTAGTGTCGCAGCGTAAATTTGTGATTGTATTTTTTTGTCTCAAGTTATTGATTAGGATCTCATAACAACTACATACATTTACCTTTGAAACAAACATAACATACAGGCCAAGATAAAGTATATTGCCAGTCTTCATTCGCCCAAAAAAGCATGATGGAATCTGCCCTGTGTGAATATAATCTATAATAAAACAGAGCAGGCTCATAGCTGGGAATCTCTAACTGGGTCACAGAGAGAGGGGAGCATGAGCAAGTAGACTGTGCGTGTGTGTGTGTGTGTGTGTGTGTGTGTGTGTGTGTGTGTGTGTGTGTGTGTGTGTGTGTGTAAAAGATGGGTCAGTTGATTAACCAGTACGGACTTATTGCTGCTCTCATTTTGTGTGGTTATCATAGAGCATGATCAGGAAGTGTTTTGCTTTCCTTAACGTTCATCAAGAAAATGCAGATGATGAACTTTTATATCTGTTGTGTTACCAATAAATAATGTAAGAACCTCATTTTCTGAGTGAAATAACATCCACAATAAACTGCATGAAGCCACCAGAATGAGGGAACCTACAGGTTATAAATAGACTGTGTCCTATTTCTGGTCCTTCATTAGCTGTGAAGTGAATGTGTTAATGCAGAAGCAGCAAACAAGCATTGACAGAATTTCTAGGCGAGGGATTTTCTGTGTTCACTTCAAAGTCTGAAAAAAAAACATCTTCACCAGTAGTTGCTGTGACACAAGTACAAATTAATATTGCTAATATGTGGTAGGTACTTTAAACACTGGCTGTATCAAAGTGTAGGCAGATTGAGGAAGGGTTCTCGCATACCTCTGTGAAATCCCTCCTCTGCCTCTGTTGGTGGACACAACACATAATTTACTTTAACAAGTGAGTGACGTGTGTCTGTGTGTGTGTGGTAAACACTGCATGTTGATGTGTGCACCATATTATCCACTTATCATTGGAGATGGGTAATCGACACTGGCGGCTGTGTGAATGTTTCAACATTAACAAGAGAGTGGAGGACTGAATGGAAGAGACTATGATAAAAGGATTGACAGCACAAGACAAGAGAGAGAGGGCTGGGGTAGGATTTCTTTGTTTTGGAGGATTGAAATCTTGGGGGAGTGAAGTGATGAAAATCCTTCTGTGAATGTAAAACAACTGTGTCTGCCAGCAGAATGATCATATACTGCAGCGGCATCAACTTGGAGGCTTTTATTTTCTGTATTTCAGGTTTCTAATGAGACAATGTTATAAATCCTACCACTCATTATAAGCTATGTGTCAGTTTCAGTAAATAATGGATTCCTGACAGGACTCTTACCATTTTCTGCCTCCATGCCAACAGCTCCTCTGCGGTTTGTAATATCAGCCAATCCATCTCCAGTCTTTTTCATTGGGACAGTATCCTCCAGTGTCCTTTTCTGTCCCCAACTGCCAGTGGCTACAGGTGGAGTAGTATAGTCAGAAGTGGGCCCTTGTTCAGCAGACTGTGGTGAAGTTGAGTCCTGGCCTTCTGTCTCTGATGGAAGTGAGCCAGACAGAAGAAAAGGCAAGTGGCTATCAGTCGTCTCATTGTGCAAGGATGTTAAAGTTAGCTGATTCTCCCCAGTAGTTGTAGGATGCAATGTGGAGCCAGTGCTGGTCTCAGCTGGCTGATACTTCAATGTTTGTTCCTTGGTAGGCTGAGGTGGAACAGCTCCTGATGAAGACCGTTTAGGCTGTGTAGATGTAACATCTTCTGTTGCACTTTCTGTGGATGGGAAAAGTTCATTCTCATAAGGATACAAAAGAGATGTCCCTGTGCCCTCCTGTAAATCAGCATATTCACCAATCACACCTTGTGTATCTGATTCCTCAGATGACGCTAAGGGCCAATTCAAAGGTAGACCCAGGAAGTCAACATTGACGGGCTCAAACAGGGGCTTCACCGTTGCAAAACTAGATCTGGGAAGTCTTTGCAAGGGCTGCGGGAGATGCTGCACTGCTGTGTCCACGTCTAGCTGTTGTGTTTCTTTGACATTTTCTCCAGTTGAGGCTACAGCATGAAGCGAGAGAGGCAAGGAGAGAGGGAGGAGGAGATAAAGAATCCACAGAGAGAGCATGGTGAGGGTCCGCAAACTCCACCGCAAAGTCACATGCTGCAGGTTTTTGTGGGTTATTGTCCACTTAGGTTTGACAGATCTCGAAAGTCAGGTCTCCATGGATTTGTGCTAATCACACTTGGGGATGGAAGAGAGATAAATCACAGTCACAATCAGTGCAAACACTTACTCTGTTTAACATTGTAAAGAAATCTCTGCATATGGGGTTACTGCTAAAATACATAAAACTGCTCATGAAAAGAATTCTAATGAAGTGTATGAAAATACTCATAGTCCTGTGACATACACACATTCACAATAACAGAACATGTAGAGACATTTAACACACAATTGTTTTTTTCTTATATTCAGTCGAGTTTCAGCATTCTTACCTCATCAACAGCCCGCTCCGCTGCAGCCTCTTTAAACATATATGCTGCTCTGTGTTGCTGCATGCCTGCAGTCTCTCTCTTCGTAGCACTCTGTGTCCTTTCATACTCACTGTGCTGTGCCTCTCTCCTCTCCATCAGACAGTCGACACATGGGACAGACCCCACCTCCTTCCAACAACCCCCGCTGTCCCACTGCCGCTGCACTGAACCGACTGCGAGTTTGACTGTTTGCGCGACCCTGTCCTCCTAAATCTGACACACCACACCGAGAATCATCTATTTTATGGTTGCATTGGATCCTCACTAGTCTCCACATGCACTCAAAGAGAAGAGAAGAGAAAAGTAGAAAAAATATGTCTCAGGGGCATTGGACGGCTCATCAACCGACAGGCACGCAGAACCCTGCACTGAACTAACCAGTGCCATAGATCAATACATGCTGCCACTGAGTGTTATTTACAACTGATGGTGTGTCCTCCCTTCCAGAGCAGCCATCGGATCAGCAGCTCTGTTTGTAACATGGCACAGAAGAGGATGAGGCAGAATACTCTCTTTGAATAGCATACATGGATAATGCATGATAGTGGTTACTTGTGCACGTGTGAGCATACAGCACCTCTAAACCTATAGCACATACACTGTTTAGCAATAAACTGCTAAACTGTGACTTTGTTTCTATGTCAGTTATTGTGGCAAAGGCTGTTTCCACCAGCAATCTCTGTCTGATGAGGACATGCTGCTCACTTTCTTTATTTTCCACCTTCCAATGCTATCAGACTTGTTCACATTGTTTTTACCCAATAGGGGGAATCTAGTAGCCTCATGGCCTGATTCAATTCCCAGGGATGGTTCTAAAATAGAAGCTGATCCACATACCTTTGGACGCATTTAGAGTGAAAGAGTCTAAAGCACATTGTGTACATTTTGTGTCCTGCTGTTGTAAGGAACTGAAAAGTTCTTTGTCTATCAAAAAAAGTATTGATTTGACTGCATCCCAAACAAAACTGTCAACCTATTTATTTTAAAACTCACATTCATAAATTTTGGTTCTGAATACATAGAACATTGGCTATGACAGCATGTCATTTATAATGCTGTGATTCCCATAGTCTGAACGTAAAGGCTATTTAAGATCAGTTCGTGGTGAAGACAGCCACTCTCCGAGGGGTGTGAACAACCTGATGTCTGATGAGGACACAGGAAAGCATCAACCGAGCCGTAACTAAAGGGACTGGAAAGGAACAATGACAGGCCAAACATATGAGCTCAGTGAGCGACGTGGCCAAATTATTGCCGCCTCACACTCGCTATCCTAACTCATTGGGCAACTGGTCTCTGTTTAGACAAGTCATCCTCCAACAAGACAAAGTCAGCAGGGACCGGGGTCCAGCTGGGAATGTAGACAATCAGGACAAGACACAGAAACAAAGCTGCACAAGCAAAGAGGGGGATAAAAGCAAGCCATGACCCTGGTTAGGTTAAAGAGTGTGGATGAGTTTTATGATACTGGATGTTGAGTCCTGGGCAGCACAGAGGTGCAGTGGTGAACACTCAGGCCTCAAGAAGGTTCTGGCCTCCAACCTGCGTTCTGAGGACTTTCTGTGTTGAGTTTGCATGTTTAAATCTAAATTTCTGTGTGATCGTGAGCATGAATTGTTGTTGTCTCTGTGGAGGTGAGGGGGCTAGGAGAGCAGCTTCACCTGCACCAGAGACTCATTCAGTGCAGGTGAGAGCTGTTAGCTGATTGATCCTCAGGTTTAAAAGGCAGCCACTGACCTTCCTCCAGAGGACACTCAGGACTGACACTCGGAGGACTGAGACACTCATGAACAGAGAGACAGCTGATCTTAAAATGATTTTACTTGTTTGAGTCTTTAATGGTACAGAACCTCCATACACCTCTGATTGTTTATCAGAGTGTGTTTCTAACTGTTCGGTAAGGTCTTCTACTGTGGGCTTAATCTATGTCCTAAAAACAAACTTCAAAATTTTTGGGGATGCAGCTTTCTGTTGCTACGGACCAACTTCCACCACACATCAGACAAGTTACTTCTGTTGATGGTTTTAAGAAACAACTCAAGACCTATTTCTGTGATCTTGCTTTTAATAAATGTTTGACTTTAATCCATTTTTTTATACCTTTTGCCAGTTTTATGTTTTTATTGCTCACATGTTCTTATTTATCTATCTTGTTTAATGTCTTTGATTTTATTGGAAAGCATTTTGAGGTGCACTTAATTTATGAAAGGGGCTGTATAAATAAATTGTACTATTATTAAGATGTGTTAGGTGCATAAGTCGTTATAATTTCGCAATAGTAAAAAAAATCGAACTGGGTGAATATATATGACAAAGATTTCTTTATCATAAACAGATGTATTATAAATTTCAATCAAATGAGTGAGAATACAGGACATATTAAGGCACAAACTATAATTAAGTTTCTATATATAATAAATACATTTACATAATACATTATGTCACTGTGATATGTTTTACTTCTTTACTCATACTTTTGTTTAATTAGGACAAGACACGTTATTGTGGTGAATGTTTAACTTAAATGACATATATGATGACATATAGGTTATGCAAACGATTGAGATAGTGTGTGTGTGTGTGTGTGTGTGTGTGTGTGTGTGTGTGTGTGTATGTGTTCGAGGCGTTGCATCACATCACATGCAGTCCACATTGGCTTGTCAGAGGGTGTGTTTCCGGACCGCGGTTCCTTTCAGGCCATCGAAGCTCGATTGAAAACACATGAGTCAATGGATGAGGACAACAAAGAGGAAGCAGCAGCAGCAGCAGCAGCGGGGGCGATTCAGAGACACACAACGACTACAGCAGCTGTGAGTTTAACAAACAAACCTCCCACCGCTGATAACCATGGGATCTGGAGAACTGCAGATGTATTAAAACATCACCGGCACAAACTGAAACCTGGTCAGTCGCTCGCCCGCTAGAAGTTGTGAAGGAGTCATGTAAGAACGTCATGCTGGTTTGTACTCGCTGTTCAAATTACGTAACGTGATTTAAAGACGGGTTCGCGGCTATGTGTTCATCCCAGATCTGCCTCTGACGTACTTTCTTTATAAACTAACACATCATAGCGTCAATTAGTTGTGAGTGATCGTGAATGTTCGATAAGAGACACACTCAAGTAAAGTACGGAGCGAGAGGAGGATCAAACAGGGTCGAGTCCTCGGCGCTGTCGGGCATATTGCAGGGTTATCTTCAACTAGTAGTATTGGCAGTACTACAGTCTTACAGGATTACTAACTTCTGTCTGTGGTTTGGGTTGTAACAATATTTTTTCAGGACATAAAGCTGGTAGATCATTTAAAATAAGATAATTCTTTTAATCTGAGGAAATATGCAATGTTACAGCAGCAAGGGCAGTCAAAAGTTCACATCAGTAAACTAGTAAGTACCATGCAATACTTCCAGCTGATAACTGACATGTTGTTCTGTGCAGAAGTCTCTTTTGAAACATGAGTTGATCTCTGCATTCAGAGAAACTACTGATGAATACAGGACTAACCTGTTCTGAATCACACCCACTGTCCTGTTCCTGTTGCAGCTACTGTAATTTGGTCTCTATTAAAGGCCCAAGCCTCTGATTCAGAGGTGAATGGAAATGTTTAATGTAGCTCAAATAGTAAGATAGTAAGTTGATCATAACAATACAATACAGTGAAAGTTTCTCCATTTAATCCTTAACTCCTTTCAAAACTTTAGACCTCAACCTATATTATATTTATGAGAACAAAAAAGAGTTGATGTCAGTATTTTTCCATCCACACAATAACTTACCAGGTATAACTTGAACCCCACCACATATAAGCATATCAAACTTCGATATGATGAATGCGTATATAATAAAGGTACTGTCAAAGACACAGTTTCAGGTGATGTAGACCCACCTATCTTGCTCTACTGTTTAATCTTCCCCTCCTTCTTACTTTTATTGTTCCTTTTTCAATGCACTCCACTCCACTGGAGGATATGAGCATCAGTAGCTCTTACATTAGGAGGTACTATGTGTCTAAAAGTCCTGTAGGTGGTGCCAACTAACTGCAAATGGCCTCCACTGCAACTTTTTGATTTCAAATTTCTCACAGTCTTTGATTTTCCACTATAACAATGTTTGATATAGTGTTGACACATTACCATGAAGGTGATGTTAAGACTGAAGGCGTTTTTTTGGCTTCATGAACATCTCAATATTTCTTTGAGGCAATTTCAATGGGAGGGCATTTTGGCACAAACATTCACTCTTGAGTGTGAACTAGCCACAATAGTTTGGGTCATTAGACAGTTGTGCTTAGTATATAATTTTTCTACATGCCTTTATTTTTTTCTTGCTACGTGTTTGTTGACCTTTTGCAGGGTTGGTAACTCCTGTTTACTTTGAGGCTTTAGAGGGATTTTTAAGCATTACTCTAGCTCTCCTGGGATTTCTTTGATATATTTTTATGCCTTTGATGTTAAAACGAGGCACTTTTTTTTCATGAGAATGTTTGAAAATGCTATCCTATTAGTTGATCAGTATCTGAAACAGATGTTACTCTCTACAAAACAGATCCGATTTCCATACAGTTGTTTTTGATGCTAGTCCTTCTGCATTAATCATGCTGCTGAGGGGCATTAACTTCCAATGGCCACTTACTAACCCTTTTAACATATCTCACCCTGCTGTGGGTGGTTTGTGCTTTTCAACAACTATAACTCTTTATTTCCCTGCAGACTCTCCAATCACCTTTAATGCGTCGGAGAGCCTAACAGCAGCATCTATGTTGGCGAGGACCTCCCTGAGCAGAGGAATCACTGCCCTCCACCTCTGTAAGAATGTGACTCTGTACATGAATGAATTAGCATCTCCAGCCTCAGGAGGCCAGACCCTGGCCTCTGAAGAACACAAACCCCTCATGGTGATGCTCCCGTGGCTGGGTTCGCGTCCTCAAGCTGTGGCCAAGTATTGTGAGATCTACTTCCGCACTGGCTTCGATGTGCTCGTAGTGGAGAGTGAGGTAAGGAAATTATCCATCAGTGATGATATGAATCGTACATATCTTAAGAGGGTTAGGATTTACTTTAAATTAAGTTCTTAAAAGTCACAAAGCAATTCTCTTGCTACAGAAAGGTTTTAATTTTTGTGTTTTTAATCATTATTTCTTAAAGAAATAAATACACTGTTGTCTACACACCCATTAATGTTATTTATGAAATGAGGGATCCTTGAACTTTCTGTTTGTTTCACACACCAGGTGCAACACTTCCTGTGGCCTCGCTGGGGTCTGGAGCATGGAAAGAAGTTGCTGGAGTTGCTCCAGAGCGAACGATTTGTGTCCCGCCCACTGCTTGTCCATGCCTTCTCTATTGGTGGCTACACGTTTACTCAGCTGCTGGTACATGTGTCCCAGGACACGCTGAAATATCAGTCGCTCACAAAGAGGATCAAAGGTCAAGTCTTCGATAGCTTGGTCGTGGGCTCTGTGGAGATGATGGCCACAGGTATTAACGTGATTTAACTTATTGATTTCATGTCATTAGTATTAGTCACACATGCAGATGATACATATATGAATGGGAGTGAATGTTTTCAGTGCAAAATACTTTTTTTTTTTCTCCTCTCTGCACAGGTCTAGGTAAAACCATATGTCCTTGTTTGGAGACACTGGTAAAAAACGTTAGCTTGCTATACTTTGGCATGTTCAAACAGCAAACGTTGGACTACTACAACACAAGCATTGATGTGTTTTGGAACACATCAATCCCCGCCCCCTCACTGTTCTTCTTTTGCGAGAACGATCCGTTAAGTGACGCACAGACTACGATGGAATTGATCGACTTCTGGCGAAAGCGCGGGATAAACGTCACCCCAAAGAAGTGGGAGGATTCAACACATGCAGGTCACCTGAAGAGGCACCCACAGGAGTATATGACCGCACTGGAATTATTCCTCTGTTCACTCAACATCACTCCGCTGAAGTCCAAGATGTAAGATGGTGTCACTACAACTCAATTCCATGTCAACATGACTGTTCTTGTTTTCTTTGTTCACCCTAATTGTTTGTTACCTTTTGGTGTGTTGCAGTAACATTAAGAAAGTACTTTGATGAATGATCAGATCAGAATCAGAATTAATTTATTGATCCCAGGTGGAAATTGTTTGTTCCAAATTGTTCCAATCAAAGTAAAAGGTAGAAATTTAGCATACAAAAATAAAATAAAAATATGAAATATACACAATATTGTGCGTACTGTACATTGGATATTTAGTGCAAATGGATATGCTTGTAATGACTCCAGTCTGTTGACTCAGAGTTTTTCAGAGGGAGGATTATATAGTTGAATGGCCACAGGCAGGAATGACTTCCTGTGGTGCACTGTGGTGCATTTTTGTGATGTCAGTCTTGCACTGAAGGTGCTCCCGTGTTTGACCAGCACGTCATGGAGAGGGTGAAAGACATTGTCCAGGATGGCATGTATCTTATGCAGTAGAGTTTCCTCAGCTTTCTTCTAAGATGGTGAGGTGAAGGACACTGTAGAGCAGGGGTCTCAAACTCGCGGATGATATTTCGCGGCCCCCTACTTGACATCAAAGTCTAGTGTTAGTGCGGCCTGCGCGTCTTTCTCAAACGCACCTTTTTGTCGAGTTGTTGCACGGGCCTTGCTTGCCCTGACAGCCTCCGGTGGCGTTTGTTGTCAAGTTAGCCAAAGCGAATTAGCAGCGTTAGTCACTTGATTGAAACGTGATTCCGTTCTGAAGAACCGTTCATGTTGAAGAACTGTTCATCATAAAGATTGAGAAGATTGGATAAGTTGTATGTTTTGGAATACCTGAAACCCTTTTTTGTGGAGTATTTGATGCGGCCCAGCCTCACCCAGACTCTACCTCCAACGGCCCCCATGTAAATTGAGTTTGAGACCGTTGTAGAGGATGCAGGCTGGGGAGGAGGAGGGATGAAGTCATCAGGAAGAAGACAGTCAGCTTGTGAGCCGGAAAAGGTGTAACGAGGGGGGAGGATTGGTGTTTGGAGACGGACCGCAGAAGAGTTGGGGGGGCAGGGGCCGCTGTATCAAATCTGTTAAAAAATAAATTAAATTCATTGGCAATAACCAAGCTGTGATGGTCTTCATTCTTCTCATTGAGGATGGCTTTGATGTCTTTTGTTATCCAAAGCTTGTTATTTGGATAACAGCAGACAGTCCTTGTTGGGACATTGCAGTCCACAGAGAAGTTTATATAATCCGTGATGCCCTCTGTAAGCCCATCAATGGCCTGTCCATGCGGCTCACAGAGAGTGCATCCCAGTCAGTCACCTCGAAACAGGCCTGCAGTACCTCATAGGCAATGTACACAGCCACCGTGATAACATGCAAGATTTCTCTGGGCAAATAGTATGGACTGAGTACCATAGCCAAAAGTTCAATGTCCTGGCAACCAATACTGTCCTTGAATGGAATATGACCAGGATTGCACCATCGGTTGTTTACTAAAACAGCAAACCCTCCTCCTTTACGCTTGCCGCTCTCTGTGCAATCCCTGTCTGCCCGAACCGTCTGAAATCCCTCGATGTTAACGTTTGTGTTGGGAACGTCTCTGTAGCCATGACTCTGAAAGAATCATCAGGCTACACTCCCGGTACTCCCTTTGGCTCTGGGCTAGCGCCGTTAGCTTGTCCATCTTGTTCCCCAGTGATCTCACGTTGCCCATGATGAGAGAGGGGAGATACGGCTTATATCTCCTGTCTATATGTGTATTTTTTTACACTTCATTTGAGTTTAAAATGCTTCATTTTGAGTGAAGATTCACTGACGTCAACAGAACCAGATAAAAGTGGAGTTCATGGTAAACTTAGAAATCAGCTGAGTGAGCTCATGTGAGAAAACTGTGAGTGAGCGGGCATGTCGATGATGTTTGTCACATGAGATTGAAGCAAAACAAAAAAAGAAAACAAAGATCTCAGGATTAAAAAAAAGGAGGTTTGATTTGATGAATTCATGTTCCCTCAACAAAAACATGTGATTTCCACCGTTGAATTTATATGTCATGTCCTACCTCCTGGATGCTTAACCCGACACCACCCCTCACCTGAATGTTCCGGACATTTTCCTGTTGTTCTCAGCGTCTGACCCGGATAATCTCCTGCTGCCTCCTTTACATGTAAACTCTGTCTTGACCCAATTCATCTGACATTTTCTAAAGTTCATGTCTGAAAACTGTCTCCACTGCTTGAAGTTAAATAAACCGTTCCAGTGGTCAAATTCCCATTACTTAATGTTTAATAATGTTAATGATTGAATACACAACTGATAAACTTCATTTCATACTGAGATTATTTATGATGCAAGATATTCAAATGTACTTTTTACTGCTCTTAACAATTCCTGATTACATTCAATACACTTTATATGCATGCAGTATAGTAGTTCATATGCTTTTGTAACAATAGTAGCATATATATATATAACTGAAGACTTATAAAAACTTAAAATTTATAAACCTCATGAATGGAAACTAAAACAAATACAACCAGTGCCTTGAAGAATATCTAATCATGTAAAAGAAGTTCCACCATGTAGGCATTTGTTGAACATGCTGGATGAAAACCAGATGATAACATCTTGATATGCAGGAGTTCATGTGATCTCTTCAGAGACTGACTGTACTACATGGTGGTATCCATCAGTTACTTGAGTGTTTTTTCATGATGTGAGATCTTTTAAACAGTTTATCTGTCTTAATTTTTTCTATTAATATTGTTTTTCCTCGCAAAGCTGCAATTAACAACTGAATACTTGAGATTGTACAAATGGTCAGATGAAGTTGCTTGTTGAGTGTAGTGTAAAATGTTCACATAACTTGAACATCTCCGACATTTCTGATATGTGTAATTCTTTTCCAGACTAGTGTTTCTTTACTTCTCTTGTTGGTGGTTTAGAAATAAATATGTGAATATCTTATCTGAGGTGAGATGTGATTTTTTTCAGCCTAATTTCTAGAAAAGTCCAAAATGCACACACACACACAGAGCTGGCCCACAGTTAAACATGCTTCTTCTGTATCGACACAGGGGACTCCTGTGGATGTGAAACCTCACCTCTCCCTCATTTTTTTCACAGATCACACATAAGCATTTGTTTATACTTAAAGATTCAGTGTGTAGAATTTAGTGAGATCTAGAGGTGAAGGTGCATGTTGCAGCTGAATACCCCTCACCCTCCCCTTCCAAACATGAAAGAGAACCTGTGGCAGCTTCAGTTGTCATAAAAACTCAAAAAGTGTTTAGTGTGTCCAGTTTAAGTATAAGTATAAGTATTTGAATATAAAGGGCTCATTCTAGGGTAAAGAAAACATCAATGTGTACAATTTAGATTACACACACTAGTGAAAACATCACTGGGATTATTTTATATTCAATAGATCCCTTACACACTGAACCTTAAATGTAAACTATTCATATGTCAAACATATTTTTAATGCACGGATGATTCTGTTTTCAGGCAAAGTTCTGCCCCTTCTCAGTGTTAAGATATTCTTATTTACAGCTGAATCTCTGCAACATGACCAATTTACCTATTGGCCTGGTGGGGGCGCCACAATACGGATTTCTGCTGATAAACACTACAAGTATCAACTTCTGTTATCTGTACCTAACTTCCACTGCATATTCAGCTCAAATTCTAAAGTCCAAACATTTACAAGATGCATTTGTTTTATTTCATTTTGACACCTCCGGGCCAGAAGGAGGCGCCACGCTCCAGATTTCAGAAAGTCGGATAGTGACGACTTCCGCTCACTTTCTAAGATGTCTGCCCACATATGTAAACATGCGATGAATCCTGGCAGCTAATGGTGTTCAAGTAAAACAGCTCCGTGGTATTTGTTTATCTCACGGTCACTTTTGCTTTTGAATAGTTTAATAGTATCCTCCAGTTTTTGACTGTTTGCAGATTAAACCGCAGTTTTTGAGTCATTACTGAGCTGGGGAAGCTAACTCTATCGTGCTAACGCTAGCTAGCAGCAGAGAGCCATGCCTGCTCCTCAGACCTTATTCGTCGCCTCTCTTCCAGCCTCAGCTTCGAACCAGCGTCTTGAGGAAATCTTCTCAGAGGTCGGTCCGGTGAAGCAGTGCTTCGTGGTCAGAGAGAAAGGTGATGTTGTCGTTTACTCTGCATCTGTTTAAGTTAATAACTAGTTAACAAGGTGAAGTATCAGTTGAATCACATTGTACAATAACTCGGGTAAGCTGACATCCACCCCTGACGATGCAGAAAAACTCGTAGCAGTGATTTTAAAATAAAAATGTCAACAGAAGCAGCTCACATATAACTGTTTATTTTTTAAACCAGGTGCAGAAAAATGTCGGGGCTTTGGCTATGTCACATATGCTATGGAGGAGGACGCTCAGCAAGCTATGAAAACAATAAAAGACTACGACGGACAGAGGATCTCTGTGTCTGTGGCCAAGCAGAAAATAAACAAAGATAAAAAGAAAAAAACAGGTGGGTACGAAGACACGTGTCCAAAGCAGCAGTTTTCTGGTTTTACTTTTCCTTCTTCATAATCCTGTTCATGTCTGTGGTTCTGCAGCACCATCGAAAGAAGCAGCAGCCAAAGAACCAGTTAAAGAACCAGTTACTGAAGCAGTGAAAGAACCTGCTAAAGAACCTGCTAAAGAACCTGCTAAAGAACCTGCTAAAGAACCTGCTAAAAAAACCGCTCCGGCTTCTAAAGAGAACGAGGACAGATCTAAAGGCTTCAGGAAGAAACTACTCAAAGCAAAGCTCATCATCAGGAACCTCAGTTTTAAGGTACAGTGCACTTCAATGATGCAGAGCAAAACAACTTGAAATCGCTCTTTTAACCACTTACATGTACCTGCTGAGAACACGTGTTACTTGACCTGCAGGGTGATAAGTGTCTTGTGTTGTAGTGTTCAGAAGGTGACCTGAAGCAGGTGTTTTCCAAGTTTGGAACGGTTCTCGAGGCCAAAATCCCCCTAAAACCTGGTAAAATTAGGTTTAATTCATATAACTCTTTCAAGCATTGTTTTTGAATTGCTGTGCCACTGTTGACTGGGACGATCAACCTATTTGCTTCCCATATTTACTTTGTCTTTTTGTATAGATGGGAAGATGCGAGGATTTGCGTTCGTCTTGTTTAAAAAT
Organism: Paralichthys olivaceus; assembly: GCF_024713975.1. Lineage (NCBI taxonomy): Eukaryota > Metazoa > Chordata > Actinopteri > Pleuronectiformes > Paralichthyidae > Paralichthys > Paralichthys olivaceus. The sequence goes on along the minus strand of NC_091099.1, from coordinate 11,334,013 downwards.
GTGTCTCAGGCAGCAAAAGCTCTTCAGAGTATGAACCTGAAAGAGATAAAAGGTCAGTGACTGAGACAACTGCAAACTTTTATCTACTTTAAAAAGTGTGACTGCTTTTTCTAAACATTATTGTTTGATCACAGGGAGGCAGGTAGCAGTTGACTGGGCTATACCTAAGGACAAATTCATTGCCACACAGCAGTCCTCCAGTGCAGGTACATTTCCCTCAGTAAACAACATTGCCTCTTTTCAATGTCTACAACACAATTGAAATGAGAAGAGCCCACTTTGTGAGTCCTTACAGTCATCAGAGTATGTCAAAATAAAGAGCTTCATTTTGTTTCCCTCACAGGAAATAAAACTACAGACGTGGCAACTGGAAAACAGCCGGACTCAGAAAGTGAACCTGAGGATGAGGAAGAAAAGAAACCAGCTGCACCATCAAAAAAAAAGTGTGAACCCCAAAATAAACTCTTCTGTTTATATGCTTCCACTTTTTTAAAATTCAGTTAATTTAAGTGGTTGACTTTTTTTTCTCAATTGTGTGAATTTTCCGCAGAGTCGCCTCTAAACCAGCTGTGCAGCAGGTAGAGGAATCCCAAACAGAGGATGAAGATGATGATGAGGAACAAGACAGTGAAGAGGAGGAGGAGGATGATGATGATGATGAAGAGGAAGAGGATAATCATGATGATGGGAGTAGTCTCGATTCAAATGAAAGTCAAGATGAAGAGGAAGATGATGACGTTGAAGAAAGGAAATCAGGTTTAAAGCCTCAGCTTATCTTTTTCAAATTTCTGTCTATAATACAAATGTTTTATTTGATTGTTTCAACTTTTGTTGTTTGGGGCTTTTTCCTGTAGCTCAAAAGAAACTTCTCCCATCTGATGTGAAAGAGGGCAGAACAATTTTCATCAGGTCAGAGACTCTTCTTTCTGTCATTTATCTCACTCTAAACCATTTAAAACAATTTTAGGATTGTTTCATGGTCTACTTTTCTCTTACTATCAATGAGCATTTATGTTATAATTATAATTGTTCTTGTTTCTCCTGGCTCATTCAGGAACCTGTCCTTTGACACAGAGGAAGAAGGTCTTGAGGAAGTTCTCCTGAAGTACGGAGAACTTAACTACATCAAGATTGTTCTCCACCCAGACACAGAACATTCAAAAGGTCGGTCAGCAGTTTTCCTCCTCTCTTGTTTTTTGGAAAACGTGCTGATTGGCTCATTATGTTTTTTTGTTGTTTTGTTTTTCTAGGTTGTGCATTTGCTCAGTTTAAAACTAAAGAGTGTGCAGACAAATGCATAGCTGCAGCAGAAGACCAGGCCGAGGTAATCTGCAATGAACGTGCATGTAATCTGAATATATAACCCTAAATATTCTTAAACTTTTTTTTTTTATGTCATGTCTGTTTTTGTGTTTTATGAATCTTGCTCTAACACTTTGTTGTTTGATGCAGGATGGTGGTGTTCGTGTAGACGGCAGAAAGCTGTTGATTGTGGCGGCAGTGACCAGAGAGGATGCTACCAAACTGAAGGTCGATAAGGTTAAAGTAGAAACAGGCACCAGGAACCTGTACCTGGCCAGAGAGGGATGTGAGTAAACCCATTTCATCCTCCTGTTTTCTCCTCCTATGTTTTCTCAGGGTATTTTTACTTCTGACCGTTTCCAATTAGAGTTATTTCTTTCTTTCTTAATGCTGATTTGAAGTTTAATAGACTTTCACATTAAAAACCATGAACTAATATATCTCTAAGTGAGATGCAAAGTCAGAAATGCCATGTCTGACTTGTGAGACGTCCACATTAGATTATAAGATCAGTTTAGATGTCACACTCCTTTAATGAGTTGATTCTAGATCAGTTCTCTGTCTAACTCTGTTCTTTTCTTTTGACTCCAGTGATCAGAGCTGGAACCAAGGCTGCAGAGGGTGTACCTGAAGCAGACATGATCAAAAGAACCAGAGTGAGTTTATTGAGCATTTTACATCTTTCCATTTGGAGAATGGTTTCTTTAAAGCATCATTTTTGAGAGACCTCTCATAATCACACCTGAATTGGCTCATATCCTGTTTCTGTCTCTTTTTCCTAGTTTGAAGAAATAAAGAGGACCAAGCTTCGGGACATTAGTGTGTTTGTATCAAAGACTCGTCTGTGTGTCCACAACCTGCCCAAGTCGGTCGACAATAAAAAACTCAGAACGCTTTGCCTTGAAGCCATAAAGGCTGGGAAGGGAGTGCGCATCCCAGAGGTACATTTCATCAAATATCAATTTAATAAGGTTTTTAAATTTCAGCTTTGTAAAGCATTCCTGGAAATAATTTAGTGAACGAGGCAGCTGTAGAATTAATCTGTGTGCCCAGTAGGGGGTGTTGTTGTCATGTTGCCATTTCTATTCATGGTGTGTGTGCTCCTGTTTCTCCTCTCAGTGTCGGGTGATGTATGATAGGAAGCCAGAGAAGGGTCAGGTGATGGGACAGTCGTTAGGTTACGGCTTTGTCCAGTTCCAGGACCATGAACATGCACTCAAAACACTTCGTCACCTCAACAACAACCCTGATATCTTTGGGCCACACAAGGTACACTTTAACTCTGGAGAACTTAAATATTCAAATGAATTATAGTTTGTGTTTAAAGGCAGCTTTTTGAAATGTACTTTGTTTTCTTGGTCTGCAGAGACCTATTGTAGAGTTCTCCCTGGAGGATTCAAGGAAACTTAAAATCAAAGAATTGCGACAACAAAAGAGCAAGGTTTGTCTATTAAATAGAGTTATACCCTCATCTTAGAATCAGCCTTCAAACAAGAATTACTCTTTCAAAATGGGAAATAACGCTGTGAGTATGTTTTTGCAGCAGTTTTCCCAAAATCGTCCCTTTAAAGGAGGCGCTAATCCTCAGGCAGCTGGTGGCGGACAAGGCTCGCGGGAAGGAGGAAGTAAACCCCAGTCGTCATCAGAGCTGAGAGGAAAGGAAAGGGGTATGAAAGGATTGTGACTTTATACATTAGTTCACCAGGCTTATATGAACCATGTAGAAAAGTGAAAAAGAACATCACATTCTGTCACAAGATGGATTCACAACAGCACAGTTGCGCTGAGGAGAATCTGTGTTAGCTTTAACCAGCTGTAACACCTAATTGAAATGGCAAACAAGAATTTTTTATTTTTTATTTGTGCCGTTACCATTTGATCCCTCTTATATTTTTATATTCTCTCTGTCCCCTGTTTGTTCTGTGTTTATCAGCTCCCCCTCAGAACCAGAAGAAAGACAGACTCTACTCCGGCTTCCAGACTAACCCTGAGGTTGAACACATTGATCTGGAGAATGGAAAGAAACGAAAGAAGGTTCTGCATTTACCTTCTCATCGGGGACCTAAGATCAGGTGGAGATCATATTGCCTTTTTGTCTCCTGTAATATTCTATTGACGTTGCATTGGTGGATGTTTCTCCCTCATGAGTTTAGTTAATGTGTCAAGCTCTTACTCTAGATCTTTTTTATTGCAATTACCACAGATGCCGACTTATCTTTCCCAGCAGGTGTAACCATGTTGCCTGTTTTGACCTGTTTGTGTTTTACAGGATGCGTGATAAAGGAAAGCAGCAAGGCCCACCCCCCAAGAAAGTGAAACCTGGATCCAACAGGAAAGAGCCTCAAAGACGACAGATGGAAAAGCCCATGCAGTCCAGAAACCAGGTTTTTACATATCTTCTGTTAATGCTTATTCGTTACTGGGTATCATACTCAGTCAGTGAAGAGCAGGTGCTGAAGCCCTGATTGATTTGAAACAATTTAAAAACAGTGGCTTGTCTGTTTTAATCTTGAAGCCCCTGAGACTAGTCAAGATGAGAAGACTTGCACAGAGAACAAGAACGTTGTCAAATGCAAATGCAAACAACCTTAAAACTGTTGCTGGAAATCTGCTTGGTAGTTTACAAAGGTTTATTAGTACGACAGAACTGTCTCTGAACAAATGTGTATCACCTCGATGGACTGGATTTAAACATGAAAACATGTTGCAGGAGCTTCTGCGTCTTCCTGTTTGACCTTAGTTTACACTTCATGTAAAGTTTTGTTGTTTGGTGCCACCAGGTGAAATTTTAGTGGAATTATCACAATACTTAGCTAAAGGGGAGCAATGATATTATTTTAAAACATTACATAAAACAAGTAGAAAGCCACAGCGGTTAGTTGAAAGTAGTAAAATATTTATCTACATATGATCATGAACTTGTGCTTAACTTAAGATTATTAGAGGTGCTCATACCCAAATATATATGATTTAAGTCCAAGAGATGGATAAGAACAGTACTTAAAATTAAGAAGGTTTCTGATGTTCTAAGTGTGTCAGTTTGTTAATGGATCTCTGTGGCAGCTACAGATATATCAGCCAACATTCTTGGTTATTACTCATTTATTGGTTTTGGCAAATGCAACATGTTGACTCATAAGGATTATAGTCAACACAAGGGCATGTTAAACAAACCCAAACACTGTCAGTACAAAGTATTTACTGTTGATACTTAAATCCAGAAAGATTAAGCTTTACTTTGCAAAATTTCATTTAAAGTGGTAACTTTCACACTCTCACATTTTACTTTGGACAGCAATCACTATAAAAAAACAAACAAATGTCTGTGGTTTGGTCTAACACTGACTTAATTGTCATTTTTTTCCATAAGGTTAAAGCAGCTAAGAAGCCTTTCAAGAGGGATGGGGACCGTTTCGACAGCCTGGTGGAGCAGTACAAGAAGAAACTGATGGGTAACGGTGGCAAGAGCAGCAATGTCAAAAGAAACAAGTGGTTCAATAGTTAATTCTCAGTGTGAGTGAGAGAGTGAATGAGAGAGTCAATGAGTGTGAGAGAGAAATTCCCTGGACTCTTATAAGTTTCTTTAAGAATCTATATTTGACATCTTGAGGTTTTAAAGTAAATGTGATGGTTCTTCATACATTAGTTTTGTGTCAGATCGACCAGTATTTCATGTGTTAAACTGAACTGTCACTTAACTTCAGTCCCCCTGCTCCTGCGTGTCTGTAATACGTGTTCCTGTTGTTTGTTGTTTCCACTAAAACAAACAGAACTATATAAAGAGCGTTTCTCTTTGTGTACATGTGTTTTGAAGAAAATGTACAAAACCACCTGAATGTGTGTTTTATTGTCTTTACATTAAATCCAGATTATTTGCAGGATTCATGATTTTTCAGTTCATAGTGAGAGTCACTATTTTTCAATGTTAGTTGAAAGCAAGAGTTAATCATAAGCTGCTGTGGATAAACACTTCCCACTCATGACCCCTGAACACCCACGACTGACACTGGTCTGTGTCTCTATCCACTTTATACTCATCTCTTTCATCTCATCTGAATACAACAACCACACACTTCATGTACACAACTTTGTCAAACATTTTATTCATATTTAAAGGTCAATAGTTATAAAAAAAATTCTGTCAACTGTAGAAAAATATACAAAACTTCAATCTATGGATATAAATAATTCTGATGATATTGCACTGAAGTTGAAGTCGCCCTTTACCCTTCCTGTTTAAATACAAACACACCTGTGGTTCTTGGCAAATGTCCTCGATGGCTGACATCACTGTTGAATGTGATGCCTCTTCCTCACACTGCTGAGTCAGCTTCAGGAGTAAGCTAATTTGTAGATTCCTATTTTGTTGTTGAAACAGTTGTGTCATGTAATACAAACCTATGAGCAGCTGAAGTGTCTGTGTGCGAGACATGCTCAGGATGAGTTTACATACAAACACCCTTGTGCTGCAGACATGCTGATGAAAAGATATTTGGTACAAAATACACATTTTCTAAGTAGAAGAGATAAATAAATACATATGTATATAAATAAGTGCATGTTCAAGAATAAATTCCCTTTAAAACACGTGGCAAAAGTTCAATATGGCCACGAGGGAGCGACATCACTGATTGGTCCTCATGTCCATCTTTTAACAAGTCTCCAGATGATCCAGGTTCTTCAGCAGTAGATTCAGAAACTCCTTCACTCTCATCAGAGCTTCCATGCTCACTATGTGAATGAAGTCTTTCAGACTCTGCAGCTTCTGCAGGGGCCCGGGCATCGAGGGCTTCGGCCGCTGTTCGCTGCAGTGCCCCTTCCTCCACTGATCGACGTAACCCGTCAATGAGGAGATTTCAGATTTGACCTGGGAGACCCTGTGAAAGGTGTCAGAGATCAGGCTGTTGTAACCCTCCAGGACCGTCACGATGGAGGATGCTCCAGCCAGGTCGTCAGTGGGTGTGAGGCTGACAGAGAACTGCAGCAAGACAGAAAACATCATCAGTCATTGAAATTAGAACTAGAACTATTTTTATTTGGATCTGCACTGAATAGCACACACTCATAAACATGCCAGATTTTTTTTTCAACAAGATCCACAAATTATTCTCTGAGAAATCAATAAAAATGTTGCATAACCCCTCATCCTGCAACTCCCAGCAAAGTTAAACATTTAATGGGGTTTTCCCTGACCCATCCTGCATCCTTCCA